>NW_015666173.1:239068-251136 GCF_001515625.1 Sinocyclocheilus rhinocerous
ATAATTAAATAAGCTCTAAGCATTTTCAAATATTGCACAGTTATAATTGAATGTAATAAGTTTGTGGTTTCATTCATTCCTTATGTACATTTATGGACTTGTTAAATACTTTTATTCTACGCTTCTTATGGTACTTTCAAGATAAACATTTTATCAAATTGTGTGTTCAATTGGACTCAAATCCACTACGTTGTCGTTGTCATTGCTAATGCCAACAACAGCAACATGTCAAGAAAAATGTAAATCATTGGAATGTCAGATTCATTGTTTCTGTATTTAAATGGCTATTCAGCTTTAGCAGTAACTGCACAGTTGACAAACTATTATTAAAATTGGGACCTCAATTCACTCCATATTACACAGTTTCACTATTTTTGACAAGCTAAAAATAATTCCCAGTGCAGTTTTTTTTCTATCCATGGAATTTTTACTTTTACATTTTAATAAAAAATTCAGGCAGGCCACAGGAGACGCAGGATGAGCACTATTTATTTATACCACACATTTAAGCTAAGCTTTTAAAAACTCACGGGGTACACTACATTGTACACTACATCCCAGACACCAATATTTTGGTATAATCACTGGCCATCTGAGATTTCATGTGAGATAACAGTTAGGATTTTTATTTTTCATTTTTATTTTTATTTATTTATTATTTGGTAGTAGTGAATGAATGAATGAGATGCTAGTAGCATTTTTCGCTATCGATTTGTGCTACCTATATTTTTAATGGGAATAAAATTATTAATTAATAAAATTAATAATACAAATTTTAATTAAACACAATCTGTGCGAGTAGCACAAATAATCAGAAAAGTAGTATTACAGCACACTATGAGTTTCAGATGTGGGCGGGTAATTTCAAAATCACACAAGGTCCCCAGATAATACTAATCCCGTGCGAATAGGGCTTTAGATGAGATTCTCATATATCTCTCATTTTAGTATCAACAGCATTTCAGATGTTTCTCCTAAAATTCCTTAGGAGAAATAGAAGTAGACACAAATGGGACATGATAAATATTTGAGGAAAAAAAAAGAGTCAAAACTGCGAATGTGGTGGAAGAAACATAGAATATCTCTTTATTTTCCTGCTGCAATCTCTATCAAGACTCCATTAGACGAATATTTTACAGCTCAGTGGTTGCTCTTTCTAACCTCAGGAGACTTAGTTGTGATTCACATGTATTTCTCATTTTAGTTTCAACGGTGTCTCAGATGTTTCTCCTAAAAATCCTTAGGAGAAATAAAAGTACACACAACTGAGGCATGAGAAAGTTCTGAAAGAAAATGACAATGGGAGAGAAACATGTGAGAAACAAGGGAGATCTCGGTAACACTTTACATTAAGGTTCCCTTTATAAAGTGTTTATAAAGGTGTTCATAAATGACTAATAATTAATTTACAAATGCATTATAAATCATTGATAAGCAGTTATGAATGCATTTATAAAAAAGGTGATTTTAATGCAATACCTGCCAAATAGTGAGCCATTTTTAACTCACATGTTAGAAATACTTAATAAATATATTTATTAATACTTCTTTCATTCAAAACGGATTCCTGATTTATTTCATGATGCAGCGAAAATTGACTTTTATAGTGAGACTGAAGGGTGTTGTATTTATGGTTCTCTCATTTATATCTCATGACTCATGTCACTTTTGTAAAATGTTTCTTACCAGAATCTACTCTGTACCTTACCCATGATATGCTGCAAAAGTTCATGATGCCTATCCACAGCAATGATTAGAAACTAATATATATTTTTATCAAGATGAAATTATTAAATCTTGATTTTTATTTTGGGGAAAAAATAATAAAAGCACAACCATGACTTTTATAAACATTAATAACCTGAAAAAGTGAACCTTAAAGTAAAGTGAACACCTGTGAACCATTTATTAATGAGTTATAAACATTAATAACGTCTAAAAGTGAACCTTATTGTAAAGTGAACACCTGTGAACCATTTATTAATGAGTTATAAACATTAATAACGTCTAAAAGTGAACCTTATTGTAAAGTGAACACCTGTGAACCATTTATTAATGAGTTATAAACATTAATAACGTCTAAAAGTGAACCTTATTGTAAAGTGAACACCTGTGAACCATTTATTAATGAGTTATAAATGTTAATAACGTCTAAAATTGAACAATATTGTAAAGTGAACAACTGTGAACCATTTATTAATGAGCTATAAATGTTAGAAACCTGAGAAAGTTAACCTTAATTTAAAGTGAACACCTGTGAACCATTTATTAATGAGTTATAAACATTAATAACGTCTAAAAGTGAACCTTATTGTAAAGTGAACACCTGTGAACCATTTATTGAGTTATAAACATTAATAACGTCAGTGAACCTTATTGTAAAGTGAACACCTGTGAACCATTTATTGAGTTATAAACATTAATAACGTCTAAAAGTGAACCTTATTGTAAAGTGAACACCTGTGAACCATTTATTAATGAGTTAAAAATGTTAATAACCTGTGAAAGTGAACCTTAATGTAAAGGGAAAACCTGTGAACCATTTATTAATGAGTTACAAACGTTAACAACGTCTAAAAGTGAACCTTAATGTAAAGTGAACAGCTGGGAACCATTTGTTAATGTTATAAACATTAATAACCTGTAAAAGTGAACCTTAATGTAAAGTGAACACCTGTGAACCAGTTATTAATGAGTTATAAATGTTAATAACGTCTAAAATTGAACAATATTGTAAAGTGAACACCTGTGAACCATTAATAATAAGTAAAAAATTTTAATAACCTGTGAAAGTGAACCTTAATGTAAAATATTTTTTTATACTTTTAAAAAATGTTTTTAATATGTTAAAAAAGTACAGCAATACACAATAAAGCGCTATATAAATGCATAATTTATTCATTCATTCATTATTTTTGTTTTCATGTTTGAGCTTATATATCTTTATTACCATAATAGTTCGAGTAATTCTGATTCCTGAACAGTAAACTTTGAAGTGTCAGCTTTGTGAACATATGTTGATTATGTATCTAGTAAGAAAGACTCATAAGCAGCAACCTTTTTATTTTGGGTATGTCATTTCTGTCTCCATGCTGAAAATGGGGGGGTGACAGCTAAGGAGTTAATGAGTTATAAACCTTAATAACCTGTGAAAGTGAACCTTAATGTAAAGTGAACACCTGTGAACCATTTATTAATGAGTAATAAACGTTAATAATCTGTGAAAGTGAACCTTAATGTAAAGTGAACACACTAATCATTTATTTATTGGTAATGCACACACTGAAGGGTATTTTTATTTTTATTTTTTTCTGGTGAAATTTATTTCATTGTTGATGCACTATATCAGTAAACACACCAACCAGAAACAGCATTCCTGAGCATAACTGCACACGAAAAGTGGCTTATACAAGTCAACTCACATTAAACAATTCAGACAAAACAATCAAGTATTCCACCAAATTATAACTAAGCAACACATTTATATGACAAAAATATTTGATAAATGCAAGCTCAATAAAGGCACCTAAATATTTATATTTGATCTAATTTAACAGTTTTGAAATACTCATTAAATCAATGACCGAAAGCACCGTTACAGAACATTATCATATTAATAAGCAATTAGTAATGATTTTTGATATCACGATAAAGCCCACTGTAACTTGAGTGTGACTATCCACACTTTCAGTACCTGCGCACGAGCGAACAGTCCGCAGGAGCGCTGGCGCAGTTATTTATTTGTACAGTAACTACATTGAACTTACACAGCGATATCAACACTTGAAAAACACAGTCTGCAATGTCACCTCACAGTTAGCTTACCCGTAAAATCAGTAAACACTTATGTGAGATTAAAATTTCACTGCAGAGCAAGTTGGAACTGTCCTAACAGTGTAACTTCCCTTGAAAAGTGGCTTTGTATTGATTGCTCACCAGCGCCAACTACAGGCTTTGGTGACATGCAGGCACCTACAGACACTTGGTGATGTGATCCTGAAAGATTATTATAAATATGTATTATATGCAATTATTTATTTTTTGTTAGTAGTAGTAGTAGCTACTACTAATATATATATATATATATATATATATATATATATATATATATATATATATATATATACACTAAAAAACACTGGGTTAAATATAACCCAGCGCTGGGTTAAAAAGTGTTATTTGAACCTTAAACCGCATAAACACATTTCACTACACCAAATACACAAAAAAATGTTATTTTTAGCAACATCATATGACCCCTTTAACATATTTACATGTTAATTCGTCATCTCCTTTTTCGCGGTTAAACTGAATGTAGTTTCCTAAAGGAAACGGCGTTATGTAATAAAGTCTAGCCTAATTATTTTGAGGCCGATGAAGTGATAATTGTTAAAGTAATGTCTTGCATGCAATATTTCAGACTTGTTGAGCTTTGTGTCTTCATTGTGTCTGCGCCAGGAATTAACGACACAGAAGCCTGCTTGTGTGAGGAGGAAGCAATTTTCTCAGCTTCTTCAGAAGAGAGGGAAAGACGGTTAAGGCAAGTAAAGTTCATAATTCCATCATGCTATCAATTTTATTTTTACAAAGACCATTCTTTTCTGCATTTGTTCTTATATGCATGTTACTTTTGACTGTTTTCTCTTCTTGTTATTAATAAATATTTACATTTTGATAGTCATTCTGTGTGTGAAAAAGTGATTTTAAAATGAACACGATTTGTAGGTTTAATGTCTAGCTGTCACGGTGTGCCTACGGTGAGGAGCGAGGAACAAGGAGAACGCAGGAGAATCAGGATTTAACTTTACATTAAGTCTTTATTTACATCAGGACACACACGTAGGATCGGGAATCGACGTTCAATACCAGACGGGAAACGAGGGGCAGAAAAAACTTTAAATACACTGAAACTAATGGGACACACCTGGGAACAATGGAACAGAATGAGCAACACCTGGAACAAATGATAACACAATCAGGACAGGAACAGGAAGACCAAATAAGGAAATAAACATAACCTGGAGCACCTTGGGGAAGAAAACACACACAGACACGGAACAGAGTCTGACATTATTCTGTGCGGGTGGGCACCCTGGAGGCTGGTGCAGGACTGGGGCACGGGGAATACATCCAGGGTGGATCAGGCAGTCCAGGGTGCCAGGGCGGCACAGGGAGCTCAGGGACCATGGCGGAGCAGGGAGCTCGGGGTGCCATGGCGGAGCAGGCAGACTAGGAAGCCATGGCAGAGCAGGCAGTTCAGGAGGCCATGGCGGAACGGGGAGCTCAGAACGTCATGGCCGGATGGCCTCCGTGGCCTTGGCCTCGCCACTCGGCCCGGCCACTACGGACGGACCCATAGTACCGGGCTAAACTCGGGGACAGGAACCCTCCGTGGGCTAAACTCAGGGACAGGAGCCCTCCGTGGGCTAAACTCATGGACAGGAGCCCTCCGTGGGCTAAACTTGGTAACAGGAGCCCACTCTGGGCTGGATTCAGGGACTGGGAAGCGCTTACAAGTAGCTGGCACTGGAGCGTGCTCTGGAGGAGCAGGCACAGCAAGGCGCTTTCGAGGAGCTGGCAATGGAGCCACTCTGGGCTGGATTCAGGGACTGGGAAGCGCTTACAAGTAGCTGGCACTGGAGCGTGCTCTGGAGGAGCAGGCACAGCAAGGCGCTTTCGAGGAGCTGGCACTGGAGCAAACTCAGGGGCTGTAGCCGACATTGGAGCGGACTCAGGGGCTGGAGCCGACACTGGAGCGAGCTCTGGGGCTGGAGCCGACCCGGGGGAAAAAACAAGAAAACAAAAGACTTTCAAAAAAGGAAAAAAACTCGAGGAGAAGAGGCGCCGCTCACTTTTTCTGTTTTGGTCCAGTATTCTGTCACGATGTGCCTACGGTGAGGAGCGAGGAACAAGGAGCGAGGAACGAGGAGAACGCAGGAGAATCAGGATTTAACAGTCTTTATTTACATCAGAAGACACACGTAGGAAAGGGGATCGACGTTCAATACCGGACAGGAAACAAGGGGCAGAAAACACTTTAAATACACTGAAACTAATGGGACACACCTGGGAACAATGGAACAGAACGGGGAACACCTGGAACAAATGATAACACAATCAGGACAGGAACAGGAAGACCAAACAAGGAAATTAACATAACCTGGAGCATGTGGGGGAAGAAAACACACACAGACACGGAACAGAGTCTGACAACTTTTTGACCCAGCGCTGGGTTGAAATATATATATATATTTCAATCATGACAACTCTTGGAACATTTTAGAATGGTGATGGATATGACAATGTTAATGCATTTGCTCTTGGCAGAACAGATCTGCTACGCTGCTGCTGAATTGCTGCTGCTGTTGGTTATTGCTGTAGTTGTAGATTATTGCTGCTGCTGCAAGCAAGTACAGGAACTTGCTACTGCCAATGCATATGGCGATACAGTGCCATGAGTATTTAAGACATGCTGCTGCTGCACAAATAGCATATAAAATAACCCCCCAACAAAGCTGGAAGAAGAAACAAAACATTTAAATATGTATGCTATATGTTTGCTGCTGCTATACAATAATATGCTTAAAATCATCCCTATAAGGCAGAAGGAACATAAAAGATAAAACCCCCCAAAACAAGCAGATCTATTGCCAAGTCATATGTACTGCTGCTGCTCCGGAGAGCCGTGAGACCATGTGTTTGCTATCTATGAGCCTGGGCCGGCTTTGCCTAATGGCTTAACGCTAGTGAACTATTGCTGTGTGTAACTGATCGGTTGACCAGATAGCTTAAACTAGTGACCTGAGTTAAATGTGTTTCTGGGCTAATGGAGCCCAGATAAATGAACTAGTGGCTTAACAATGTGAACCTGGGTGCTGTACCCTTAGGTTTATTTAACTAATGACCTAAATAACTATGTGTGTCTGAGCCAATAACTCAAACTTACCTAGGTAGAACAAACAGGAATCACACTGTAGGCTGATAGATGAAGTAACCCCCAGCAACCACCTGGCTCAGGCTCGGGCGGCCTGAGCAAATAGTTTTAAATTTGTCATTCAAGAGTTGATTTTCAATTCAAATTTTTTTTCTCCATTAACGTTCATAAACATTACTGCAGTGAAAATGCTTACCTTTAACATTAATAAGCTAACAAAATATTTGGCGAAAGAATAAATCATACTGTGCACCCTGTAGTTGTCGTGTCATATGCCCAGGACTAATTCTGCCTCAGAAGCAGCTGCCCATTTATTTTGATAATTTAAAATATTTATATTGCATATTATGAACAATAATGTTTGCATTGTATGAACACATCATTGCTAAATGCGTGGCTCGTTCCAAGATGGCCTTGAGCAAACGAACGCAATAATGCACAGAAAACAGAGTGAAAACCGTTTACTTATGTAGCTGTTGAGTTTCAGAGAACTCTGAAAGCGCGCTGCAGGAATCTCAAGTGAATGCTAGCCAGCCATATAAATGCAAGGCAGTATGCTCATTTGCTGCATATGCAGCATGAACCAATCAGCTTGTGCCAAGTCGTTTAACTCTCTGAATATCATCAGTTACGTTAACACCCCGTCAGAATGCGCCATCTAGAGTTTCATGACTGAACTATATACAGTATATATACCGATATATATATACATTGCATATTATACATATTTGTCACAGATTGTAGTGAAGGGCTGTGAGGAAGTAGAATTCAGATGCAGCAGTACCTACTATTTTTATTAAGAAGATTACTGAACTCAGAGAAACGTAAAAACGAAATCAGGCAACCAAAGGCTAAAACTCAGGGCTATAATTCACAAGAGCCAAAGGAAAAATGAACAAAACACAACAGATATACAGAATACAAATACAACAGATTGCAATAACATTATAATACGAATCTCTAAGCAGACGAACACAAACCTAACCATGACAATAATATATAAATGCATTATATATTACATATAATTATAATAATATGTAGATTATTAACTTTTGAAACCTGTGATAGTTCATGTAAATTATATGTTGTTATATAATTATTAGTATATAATTATTGTTATATTTCTGATTATTTCTGATGTGCAAATTTGTGTCTACGTTTGCCTTATTTGTTATACACTGTTACATTTTGGAAATAATAAAAAAGGATCACCCAAAGCCTGTGTGTCTGTAGTTGCCTGCATGTAACCAAAGCCTGTAGTTGGCGTTGTGAGCCTTCGATACAAAGCCACTTTTCAAGAGAAGTTGTCACACTGTTAGGACTGTTCCAACGTGCTCTGAAGTTAAATTTTAATCTCACATAGTGTTTTCTGATTTTACGGGTAAGCTAACTGTGAGGTGACATTGCAGACTGTGTTTTTCAAGTGTTGATATCGCTCTGTAAGTTCAATGTAGTTACGGCCCCACTTTATATTAAGTGGCCTTAACTACTATGTACTTACATCAAAAATTAAGTACAATGTACTTATTGTGTTCATACTGTATTGCAAAACACTTTTGCTGCTATTGAGGTGGGATATGGGTAAGGTTAGGGACAGGTTTGTTGGATTTTTAAAATATAAGTACAGTGTAAAAACATGTATGTACACACTAAGTGCATTGTACCAAATTATTAATTTAAATGTAAGTACATAGTTGTTAAGGCCACTTAATATAAAGTGGGTCCGTAGTTACTGTACAAATAAATAACCGCGCTGGCGCTCCTGCGGACGGTTAGCTCGCGCACAGGTAACATTACTGAAAGCGTGGATAGTCAAACACTCAAGTTACAGTTGGCTGATTTCTTATTAATATGATAATGTTCTGTAACGGTGCTTTCGGTCATTGATTTAATGATTATTTAAAAACTGTTAAATTAGATAAAATATAAATATTCAGGTGCCTTTATTGAGCTTGCATTTATCAAATATTTTTTTGTCGTATAGATGTGATGCTTAGTTATAATTTAGTGGAATACTTGATTGTTATTTCTGAATTGTTTAATGCAAGTTTACTTGTATAAGCCACTTTTTTGTGTGAAGTTTTAGTCAGTAATGTTCCAATGTGCTGTTGGTTTCAAAGTTAAAGTTGTTTACTGATATAGTGCAAAAACAATAAAATACATTTCCCCCCGAAAATGCCAACTTTTTCTGTGTGTGCAATAATAATCAATAAATAAATGATTAGTGTGTCCACTTTACATTAAGTTTAACTTTACAGGTTACTAATGTTTGTAACTCATTAATGAATGGTTCACAGGTGTTCAGTTTACATTAAGGTTCACTTTCACAGGTTATTAACTTTTATAACTAATTAATACATGGTTCACAGGTGTTCACTTTACATTAAGGTTCACTTTCACAGGTTATTAACGTTTATAACTCATTTATAAATGACTCACAGGTGTTCACTTTACATCAAGGTTCACTTTCACAGGTTATTAACATTTATAAGGCATTAATAAATGGTTCACAGGTGTTCACTTTACATTAAGGTTCACTTTCACAGGTTATTAACATTTATAACTCATTAATAAAGGGTTCAAAGCTGTTCACATTACATTAAGGTTCATAAGTTATGAGATATAAATGGGAAAAATATAAATACCACCCTTCAGACTTGCTATAAAAGTCTATTTTTGCTGCATCATGAAATAAATCAGGATTCTGGTTTTGAGTGAAATAAGTATTAATAAATATATTTATTAATCATTTATAGCATATGAGTTAAAAATGGCTCTCTATTTGGCAGGTATTGCATTAAAATCACCCTTTTTATTCATGCATTTATAACTGCTTATCATTGATTTATAATGCATTTGTAATTGAGTTATTAGTCATTTATGAACACCTTTATAAATACTTTATAAAGGGAACCTTAAATGTAAAGTGTTACCGAGATCTCTTTATTGTCTTGCTGTAATCTCTTGTAAGACTCCAATATAAAAATGTTTTACTGCTCAGAGGTTGCTTTTTTATTGGAATGGGGGTTTTCACCTTTAATGGTCAGGGCTGCGTTTCTCGATAACGATTGATCTAAGCGCTTAAGAGCGTTTTCTACGAGTCAATTTACGATCGTTCGTTATTGTTTCAAGTGTGTTTCCCAAAATGCAATTAACACAATCGCACGTAGCTGTGCTTTAAGTGCTACTTAGGAGTCGCTATCCGTTTTTCAAGTGCTGAAATTTCACCTTATTGATTGTTTTCACGTGACGGCACACCCTTATAGGAATGCCCACCTGGAGTAGTAATGTAGCATTAAGTAGTAATGTAGCATTAAGTAGTAATGTAGTAAAACACAGATATTAAAAGGTGAAATTCAGTAAACACCTTATTGATTATGTATATTTTGTAAAGGCAAGCAGTAGGCTTGCCGCGATAGACGGTGCTGACGGTGATACCGGTGTTAAGCCGCAACACCGGTTACGTCACTTGCCCACCGCGGCACCGACCCCCACCGTCGTTTTGATTTTTTATAGAAATAAAAATAATTTAGTTCAGTAAAAGAACAGACACTACAATTAAAAACTGAATGCGGCTGCTCAATGCAGCGTGCCGAACGACAGTCACATCACATGCCATCAGTTGTGTCAGTTATTTACAGTATGCACTGTAACCGTTAATCTTTGAGACAAATCAGTTTTATACATCAAACTCAGCACTACACTAAAAACAGGTGTGGTTATGTTTAATGACTTTGTGAATTGAGTTTAATGAGTGCGATGAGTTTAAGAATTTTTCTAATAAATATCTCTCTACATTCACATTAATTCATTGTCATTTCCACAACACCCTGTAATTTCCTGTCATTTCCATCACCACACACATTTAAAAAAAAATGTTTAAAAAGTTCTCATCACACATTAAAAATGTATCCACAATTTATGAGATCATGCTCTACTTAATATAAAAATTCAAGGTATTTATTTTCTAATAAGCTCTTACCCAAACCAATATTACATTTCATAGTGTGACAGGTGTACAGTTCAGCATTTGGTCCTTAGGGCAGTTAATTTATCTCATTGACAAATGTATAATTATTGTACATTGTGGAAAAACTGGTAAAACTAGTTACAAAAATGATCTTAGACAATTCTTGAGTGGCATAAGTCAATCAAATCCTTATATTATAATCACATTGCACTTTAATAAACTTAAAAGTGTAATCTGCCGATTGTCCTGCAGGTGACCACATACATCTGTCTTCTTACGATGCACTTAAGGCTTTACAATTACTCCAGAGCACTCGCAGATCTACAATGATTTTCAAGTGCTACTTAAGTTACGATGCTTTTGGGAAACAGAGCGTAATATTAAGATCAGTCATATGATCGATTTTACAAACTTCTTAGGCTTACGAAGCTTTTGGGAAACGCAGCCCAGAACAGTAGGAGTAGAGACAGGAAACAATTGGACACGTGAGAATTAAACAGGTGGGATAGCGAAACCCATGCTGTCTGAGGTGCAGTTGTGCCTTCACGTTGATGCTGCCCACAAGGCTATGGCTCTGACAGAGGTTATTTTATTCTCAGGAAGGAGTGATTCTCTTATATGTCTCATTGACATATCAGCTTTGTCTTAAGATGTCTTCAGAAATGTTAAGATAAATGTTAAACCTTTACTAATATTGTAAATACTAAAACTATCATTTAAATAGCATTAAACATTGCAGAATATCAAGGGTTACTAGTTTAAATGTTTAAATTTATCTTCAATGTCCAGCATTGTATATACACCACATTTTCCAAACACACCAGAAAGTGCAAGATGTTTAGTATAAGAGCAATACCTTTTTTTAACAAATGTAACACTGGTGTTTTTTTGTTTTTGTTTTTTTGCTGTGTTTAGCATTAACATTTTTTATTGTACAGCCTATTTTTGCATGTATGTAAATATAGGTTATGATTTCCTCTGTTAAATCATTGTGCATTGTAAAACACTGTCTACATAAAACAACTTCAAATATGGCAATGCATGTATTGTCTTTGATTGAAATGGTGTGGATAAATGACATTGAAGCTAACCAGAGGGAAGAAAAATAAAATAAAAAAAGAGACCTCCTTAAATTTCAAATATTTCTCCTAGACAGAAATGAGG
>NW_015666173.1:251182-251764 GCF_001515625.1 Sinocyclocheilus rhinocerous
AATATACCTCAGCGACTTAAGACTGGTTTTGTGGTCCAGGGTCACATATGACAATGCATGTATTGTCTTTGATTGAAATGGTGTGGATAAATGACATTGAAGCTAACCAGAGGGAAGAAAAATAAAATAAAAAAAGAGATCTCCTTAACATTTCAAATATTTCTCCTAGACAGAAATGAGGTTACCTTAAGATTGAATAGAAACTTTTGCTTGAGTCTCCTGCTTCTCAAACTTGTCTCCTGAGACAAAACCCTAACACTCTCACAATGGTCTCCTTTAAAGCTTTAGAAAAGATCTCAACAACTTTATACACTGTGCTCAGATATTTCTCCTTAGCTAGAGACTCCATCTCTCACATTTTTCTCCTCAAAAGTTTAGAAGAGATCTCAACAACATCACACACTGTGCTCAGATGTTTCTCTTCAGCTAAAGACTCTGGATCTCTCACATTTGTCTCTTTTAAAGCTTTAGAAGAGATCTCAACAACTTTACAAAGTGTGCATCAAGTCAAGTACTTGAAAGGCACTAAATAAAGGGGGGAAATCATAAATTCAGAGTTAAAGGCTATATTGAGAGAGAAAT
>NW_015666173.1:251802-251882 GCF_001515625.1 Sinocyclocheilus rhinocerous
CCCCAGATTAAGAGAAAAATCTAAGCACAGTGTGTGATGTTGTTGAGATGTCTAATCTAAACTTTTGAGGCTTTTGAGGA
>NW_015666173.1:253386-255154 GCF_001515625.1 Sinocyclocheilus rhinocerous
GTTTAGATTAGAGATCTCAACAACATCACACACTGTGCTCAGATTTTTACACTAAAGACTCAAGAGTTCTCACATTTGTCTCCTCTAAATTTCAGAAGTGATCTCAATAACTGTAGAAAGTATGCACCAAGTCAAATGCCTCAATATGAGTTCAGATATTATATGAGCTTTATAGGAGACAAATATGAGACCCCCAGATTATTTAGCTAAAGAGAAAAATCTAAGCACAGTGTGTGATGTTGTTGAGATGTCTAATCTAAACTTTTGAGGAGACAAATATGAGACCCCCAGATTATTTAGCTGAAGAAAAAAATCTAAGCACAATGTGTGATGTTGTTGAGATCTCTAATCTAAACGTTTGAGGAGACAAATGTGAGAGAGCCAGAGTCTCTAGCTAAGGAGAAAAATCTAAGCACAGTGTGTGGTGTTGTTGAGATCTCTTCTAAAACTGTAAAGGAGACAAATATGAGACCACCAGAGTCTTTAGCTAAGGAGAAATATCTGAGCACAGTGTGTGATGTTGTTGAGATCTCTTTTAAAGCTTTAAAGGAGACCATTGTGAGAATGTTAGAGTTTATGTCTCAGGAGAAAAGTTTGAGAAGCAGGAGACTCAAGCAAAAATCTCCATTCGATCATAAACTAACCTCATTTCTGTCTAGGTAGAAATATTTGAGATGTTAAAGAGATCTCTCTTTTGTTTTGATTTTTCTTTCCTATGGGTACTCACTTCCTCTTAAGATCATGTGGTAAGATTTTCATTCCCAAAACTTCTGGATCATGAAGGGGAAGCACACACACACACACACACACGCAAACACACACACACACACACACACACACACACACACACACACACAAATTAATATGAATTTGTTTAATAAAACACTATCTACTTACTGACAGAGACATGGGCTTGCAAAAATGTACTCACCATCTCCATACAACAAACACACAGTTGATCCAAAACATGCTTGCATGTCAAATGAGTTTACATGACAGTGTTCTCAGAGTACTCATTTCAAAGTTCCGTCACTTTCGTCACTTTTGATCGTAAAACTAGCTGACAGTATGGGTGGGCGAAATGACCATATTATTTCACAATATATTACATTTTATTTCACAATAACAATATATCACATTATAGTTATTTTTGTTATTTTATGTTATTAAACATAATATCAAAGTAGCAAATTACAAAAACAATAGGATTAATGCAATAGAACAAAGATAAGTTGAATACATTTTGTGATTTTCTCTTTACTATTTTGTTGTTTGATTAAAATTATGAAAGACTGCAGGTAACTTAAGGCTAAATTATACTGCTGTCACTTTAAGAACAAAATGCACAGATTTAATATACTGACACGTCACCGGGTTTCCACCTAAATGTTTATCTTGACTCCAAACATTAGCGACTGTGTTTAAGTCAAGTGAATTTTGAGATGACTGTCTGTATTTGACCATTCAAGTAAGACACTTTCTGTGTCTATTGTTTTTCACTCATTTCATCACCAGGCATGTCCTGCTATTTATTCCTCATTCATGCACTCTTCTTTATCAAAGTGTCAATAACTTTTAAGTAGTACTGTGCTATGAGGATATATAGTGCGCTTCATATCATTGCCACGACATGGTCATATATCGCCCAGCTGTAGCTAACAGTATAAGCTTATACTAACAAAACATAGTAACACACTGGTAGGACATTGAGATATGTAATCGCGATTAGCATCTCACTTCAATGCACTGTATCTTGATGTAACTATAG
>NW_015666173.1:256646-269509 GCF_001515625.1 Sinocyclocheilus rhinocerous
ACATATGTATTTTAATTCTGAATTCTAGCTATATTAGTGCAATAATAAATAAAACCAAAACATACAACAAAAGCTCCATGACTCTGCTCCAGAAGTGACAGAACCAGCAGATAAAGAGCAGTCCTCCTCCAAATTGCCAGTAATCAGCTGGATCAGCTGGGGGTAAAAAAAGATTGTGAGAAGACACCTGTTTTATCTGGGATTAAAACAAACTAAAACATGGAAGAAAAATACTGTTAACATTCCTTTAAAAATAAATTAATGTTAGTATGTCTTAATGTTAGACATGAATACTCACTTCCTCTGAAGATCATGTGGTAGAAGCTTTATTTCCCAAAACTTCTGGATCATGAGGGGGAAGCACACACACAAACACATTAATATGAATTTGTTTAATAAAACACTATCTACTTACTGACAGAGACATGGGCTTGCAAAAATGTACTCACCATCTCCATACAACATCTTCACAGTTGATCCAAAATCCTGGTTTACATACAGTATTCTTCTCCAAGAAGTCCAAGGATCATGCTTGCAGGTCCTCTCTGTCAAATGAGTTTACATGACAGTGTTCTCAGAGTACTCATTTCAAAGTTCCGTCACTTTTTCTGAGTTTGATCGTAAAACTAGCTGACAGTATGGGTGGGCGAAATGACCATATTATTTCACAATATATTACATTTTATTTCACAATAACAATATATCACATTATAGTTATTTTTGTTATTTTATGTTATTAAACATAATATCAAAGTAGCAAATTACAAAAACAATAGGATTAATGCAATAGAACAAAGATAAGTTGAATACATTTTGTGATTTTCTCTTTACTATTTTGTTGTTTGATTAAAATTATGAAAGACTGCAGGTAACTTAAGGCTAAATTATACTGCTGTCACTTTAAGAACAAAATGCACAGATTTAATATACTGACACGTCACCGGGTTTCCACCTAAATGTTTATCTTGACTCCAAACATTAGCGACTGTGTTTAAGTCAAGTGAATTTTGAGATGACTGTCTGTATTTGACCATTCAAGTAAGACACTTTCTGTGTCTATTGTTTTTCACTCATTTCATCACCAGGCATGTCCTGCTATTTATTCCTCATTCATGCACTCTTCTTTATCAAAGTGTCAATAACTTTTAAGTAGTACTGTGCTATGAGGATATATAGTGCGCTTCATATCATTGCCACGACATGGTCATATATCGCCCAGCTGTAGCTAACAGTATAAGCTTATACTAACAAAACATAGTAACACACTGGTAGGACATTGAGATATGTAATCGCGATTAGCATCTCACTTCAATGCACTGTATCTTGATGTAACTATAGCACATTATATATAGTAAAAGGTACTTACCTTTTTGCAGTACGCATGTCCATTAGTCGCTGGTAGAAGTCTGTGTTCATATTCGTATTTGTTTGTCCTCAATCGTAATTTCACAACCCAAACTCGCTCAAAATATGAATTAAACAGTGAGACGTAAAATAATCCATGTAAAGTCCATTACTAGATGAACGACCGAAGCAGACTGCAGAAGTCGGTCAGTGGCACACACTGCAACAGTGTATATTCAAATATGACCAGGAAAATGGCGCGCTCAATAGTCATTGGTCGGTTGCACCAGCTGTATGTAAGTTACAACTTTGCCTAGTTTTGACGTTAATGGGCACTAATTTATACGGTGACGCATTGCTGCCACACACATATTATTTTTTCCACTCAATTATGTCGTAATAACGAGATGTTATGTTGTTTTAACGACATATTTTCTCGTTAAAACGATATCTTTTCTCGTTAAAACAACATCTTTTCTCGTTAAAACGACATCTTTTCTCATAATAACGAGATGTTTTCTCGTTAAAACGACATCTTTTCTCGTAATAACGAGATGTTTTCTCGTTAAAACAACATCTTTTCTCGTTAAAACTACATATTTTTTCTCGTAATAACGACATACTATGTCATAAAAACGACATGTTTTCTCGTTATTATAGATATATATGGTACATTATGTGAGCAAGCTAAGCGACTGTCCGCGCTGCTGTCGCCACAGTCTGACATAAAAGAGGATCTGCACGCTGCTGAAATGATTGAAATACACTGTTTTAAATGTATTTTAATGTAATGGTTTTAATTGTAGCGGCATGTTTATTAGGATTAATCTCCAATCTGTCTACAATAAATCTAGCTTAATTTTCATTTGCCCGTTTGCCGAACAGAACGAAATAATAATAATAGTAATACTAATAATAATAATTATTATTATTATTAGTAGTAGTAGTAGTAGTATTAGCCTATTAGAAAATCTCTTTATTTATTTTTGTTCGTATTTCGATTTGTTGTTAAATCAAACTTCAGTCATTCAAATAAAGAAATATTAAGCCCAGTTTTGATCTGATCATAGCCTAAAGGAGTCATGGGTCTGAGTGCAGTTATTGGATAGCACTATATTGTAGACAGATTGGAGATTAATCCTAATAAACATGCCGCTACAATTAAAACCATTACATTAAAATACATTTAAAACAGTGTATTTCAATAATTTCAGCAGCGTGCAGATCCTCATTTATGTCAGACTGTGGTGACAGCAGCGAGGACAGTCGCTTAGCTCGCTCACATAATGTACAATATAGCCTATCTATAATAACGGGAAAACGTCGTTTTTATGACATGTCGTTATTACGAGAAAAAATGTAGTTTTAACGAGATGTAGCGTCTGGACCACTCAAACACACAATATATATTTTGTTTTTATATTTAACAAATTCTCTGTAACCCCCCTCAGTTAACAAGCCATATGAGGACCCATGAACCTGAGTGGAAAAAATAATATGTGTGTGGCAGCAATGCGTCACCGTAAATGTACAACTTACGCACTACTAAATATTTTTTCATTGCACCATTACACGTAGTTGAAGTGTTACTCTACGTATGAATATTATAGTATATAAATATTTATGGAAGCGTCTGGTCAGGAGTAATGGTTGGAATAAAATCGCAGCGTGAGTGAACTGCATCAATATGCTCTTCTTTTACACAACAACCTTCAATCCTTTAGGCATATATGATGCTGCTGACATTTGCACTCACGTACATATTAAGTGAGAGAACAATATGTGAATAAACGTACTTTGTTTCTTTTTTTGCACGTCTTCAACACCCCACCTACAGCGCGCCTCTGTGTACTTCGGTCCGTGTTGCGCATGTCAGATGAAATAATAAATAAATGGCATTTCTTATGTTTTTTTTTCTTTCAGTATTTATTGATCCTTATTTATTTCAATTACAGTTTGTGAATGTTATTTACATATAAAAATAGCTTACATATAGACTAATGTTATTAATGTATTGTAAGTAATGGAAATTTGTTTATATTTTTACCGTTAGTATACGTGAGGCAAAAGAAGTTCGAATGAAGGATAAATTAAAATTCATAGCATTTAAACAAGTTCTGCTCGCGTATTTGAAGGTTTCTATTGGATGATTTAGGGTAAACGTCATATTATGCAACTACGCATTACGGAGAGTTTACGAACTACTTGCTACGTCCTGCCTTATGAAAAACTGGTGCAACCAAATAATGTATAGATTTAGTTACAAACTAGCTAGTAGTTACTAAGCCTCTAGTGTGGACTTAACGCTCTAATTTAAGTAAGAACTTACTAATGGCTGGTGCAACCCTACCCAGATTCCTGAGGGACGGTCAGATTTACCAATTATGCTCAAAGCAACACTGAGAGATGGCAAATAGCATTGGAACTATGGAAAACTTGTTTCAAGTGAAAGATTACAAATGTGTCTATTTATTTTTTTATTATTTTTATTTGTAGGCTGTTACATTTAATTCATTGGTCAAATGGTGATTTCAGATATGATTCAAGATTCAAGAGCTTTATTGTCATATGTACTAGACCAATGAAATTCTTACTTTGTTTACTCCTCTCGAGAATGACAGGGTAGAAAGGGAACAGACATAACTTACAAGGACAATACAACATACGTAAAAATATAGAATATACAGTAAAATATAATAAAAAATATAATACTAATAGCATAAAAAAGAAAGTAATGAAAGAGAAGAAAAAGAAAAAGAGAACCCGTATGTTAATTAGAAAAACAACTGACAATAAAAAAATAAATAAAATTCTTCACAGTATAAATGTGCAGTGCAAGTAGCAATAAAGTAACAATTTTAAAATGTCAAGTGATGATAAAGTGTCAGTGCAAAGTCTAGTGTTTAAATTTTCCATGATAATCAGTCAAATGCGTTATGAGTGTATGATGGTCCAGCAGGTAAAGTGCAGAGTGCTTTTGGACAGGCTGAATTTACCCTGATCACACAGGTGGAAGTGGCAGTGGATTTTGACTGTTTATCAGTCTAATGGCCTGGGGATATAAACTGTTATGGAGTTCTGCTTACAACCAGGGTTAGGTGCATCTGTTCTATTCACTATTCACCACCCATCATTTCCCTCTGATATTAGGGTTAAGTTAGGTTTAGGGCTAGAGATAGTGTTAGGACTATGTTTTCAGACAGGATCAATAAAATATGCTGATTCAGGAACAGGTCTTACTTGGCAAAATCATGGCAGCCGTGTGTGTGTGTGTGTACATGTTTGGCTACTTGTGCAGTGTAGCAAATTAGCTCAAAAGGGAAATGTATATAAATAATTACAGTTAATTATGATTAATTACAATTATTTATATCAGCTGCCAGTAGTAACTGTAGCAGAATTAAATTGCCCTCAACTAATCTGTTCGTCCAGCGAACATTCAGTGTAAGTTCATATCAACTCTAGGATAGGATATTTTCGTGGCCACAGAAAATAGTTTCATACAGTATTAATGCATTAGAGCATGTAGCGAGGATCAAAATCGTAAAGGGACATTAATTTGCAAGACAGAATCAGAAACTCGTGTAATTTGTGCACAAGAGTTTTATTAACTAAACACTAACACAAACTAGTCTAACAAACAAACAAGCATACATACATACACTCAAGCGTGCATACAAAAGGGGAGCAACGTAGATAAAAGAGATCATTAGAAGAAAAGGGAATGAAGCTATGGAAAATGAGTCAGTTAACCACCTGAGTGAAACCATCAGCGCCGTTTTAGAACGGGTTCTACAGCTTATACTAAACCTCTGTTTCGTTTAGTTAAATGTACGATACTTGCATTGCCTTGGCCTTGAACGAGCGTCCGGATGCAGTCTCGGATGAAAGTTTTGATGGTTTGCAGGTTCGGCGGTGTAGGAGTCGCGATCACGTTCTTCCATGTTTGAAGAGTGATGAACTCCAAAAAGATGAGCTCCGGGAGGTCACAGAGCCAATGGTGACTTTCAATTTTGCAGGGAAAGTTTACGACTCTTTGTCTTAGAGCATGGTATTTTGCATATGTAATTCGATTGGGTGTTGATGCAAAATTACTAAAGATTCTTGGAACACTAATATGTTGCTGCCGTGTGTTTTGAGTTTGAGCTCCGTCAAGTTAATTCTTTATCGTCTATTTTTTATCTTAAAATCAATTTTATACACCATCATTTTCGTTTCTATAACGTGTGAATATATCCCCGATCGAATTCTACAACAAAAACAATCAGAGCGCCTTGTTATCACTAGTTTTATTTTGATTTCCCGAGTCCGCTATTAGCATATAGCCCGTTAGCATCGCCAGCGTGGTTGCCGCTAATCTCGCTTTCATTGAAAATACTCTAATATGTTGCATAGGTATAAACATATAATATATACTCTCAATTAGATCATCCGAAGACGAATTCATAGAGACCAAACATGGTATATGTAAGGTTACATGAATGAGTGGTTCTATCATAAGCATGCATAAAACAGTATACAATACAAAACACAATATACAAGAACAGTAACAACATATACAATGACCTGAAGTATATGTGTGTTCATTCAAAGAAAGTTTTCCTATGAATTAATTAGAGAAGAGTCCATTTTTATGGGCATTATATATCTGTTTTAGAGAGACTTGAGTAGGAGGAAGATTCTCTCTACATACTTTTAGGTCGTAAAAGTTTATCTGATCTGGCTGAGGGGTCCTGGTTGCCATGGTAACCAGGGGCCTGGGGTCATTCCCAGACATGCTGGCACCCAGTATGTTTATTGGGTGAGGGGTCTGTGATTATTTGTTAATCTAACAAATAATTGATTTGTTAAATCAAATGAAAAATGGTGTGTCTGATTGGTCAAAATGCTACAGCAGTTATAACTGACATGACCAATAAGCACCTTTTTGTATTTTAACACCAGTTGTGCAGCTATGGCATGTTCTGTGTTTGGCCCTTCAGTGTTACAGTGTTACAGCCTGTTGGTTAATCCTCTGTCCACCATAACACTTATTTAAAAATAATGCCATAATTGCATGCAAGTTACAAAATTTGTCTACAGACTATTATTTAATAGCATAGATATTGCAAGCTATTGACTGCAATAGGACATTATAGCATTTGTGATATGAGACAATGTAAATGAAAATGTTGAACTTTTCACCATAGAAAGTGACAGTCTGTTTTTTTAGTTATTCAAAAGTAAAGACAGTTAATATGTTGGCCCTAAGCCAGAGCAATGTTCCATCATGAACATTGTTGTCCTTGCTATCCGACTAATTCAACAATAATTGAGCAGTTTGATAATGCATATATTGCTATTCATTTCAACATTGTGCTTGCAGCAGAATGGTTAGTCCTGTCACCTCATAGCAACTGTTTCCATAATACAAAGGCATGCACATTTGACAATTTGAGTATTCTAAATTGTGCATATTTGAATGGGTTTCACACACATTGCTTGCTGGGATACATTCAGACCCTTTTCTACATGTTCTGCTTTTTATAGTATTCAAATGTCTAGCAGGGTTTCTCTCACACACTCCAAACAATTGCACATTCTGATCAGCGTGTTTGTTAAAGTGTTCTGGGGAGTTTGAGCTTGTAAAAAAAAAAAAGTGTGCTTTTCTCATCTCTGTTTACATTTTCCTGGCAGTTTGGATCAACTGGTGTGTGGGCAGAGGCCTGAAAGTTACAACCTGGAGAGCCAACACGTTCTCACTCCCAACTCATCACATATTGACGCTTGGTCAGGACCCCCTGGTGTCGCTTTTTGATGCTCAAGGTACCCCTTTAGCGTCATTTTTCGGCACACAGGGGTATCCTTTTAACGTCACTTTTCGGCGTGCAGGGTCATCCATCGTTTTCAGTCGTTTGTCTTAATTTAATGGTTTGCATGCATTTGTAAAAAATAGAAATAATTTTACATAAATGTATACTTTCATTGGAGCACCTAACCCCACCCCTACCCTAAACCTATCCACTTCTGAACAATATATAACACGTAATAGGCAAATATAAGAACAGTCACAGGTATTTATTGCAAAAACTGACCATAAAAAAGCAGTATAAAATAATTACATTATTAATTTATTGCATTATTGCATTCCAAGTGTTCTGAGTCACACACCAAATCTGCAAAACCATAAACTAATTCTCGGCTTTTGACTCAGTTTTCAATTTCATAAAACACCTTTTGCAAAACACAACAAACAATTATCTATGTAAAACAAAAATCTAACAGGAAGTACTTTGATTTCCTTTTTCATACAAAACCAATCAAAAAGCCAAACTAATTCATCAGTGCCTCACACTAACTCCTCACATGTGCAAACACTCACTGCTTTACTTAAAGGGTTAGTTCACCCAAAAATGAAAATTAGCCTGTTATTTACTCACCCTCAAGCCATCCTAGGTGTATATGACTTTCTTCTTTCAGACAAATTAAATTATAGAGTTATATTAAAAACTGTCCTGGCGCTTTTAAGCTCTATCATTGCAGTGGGTTTCTGTTCAACAGTCCAAAACACGTCAAATAAAGCACGCGCATCGATAATAAAACGTGCCTCACACGGCTAATAAAGGCCTCCTGTAGCGAATTCATGTGAAAAATATTCATATTTCAAACGTAATAAACAATTTTGGTAACACTTTCTATGAAGCCCATATTTATAATACATTATAAGGGTATTCTTAAGGCATTATAATGAATGCATAATGCATTATAAAAAACCTTATAATATGTTGTATCATGAATATTCATAAGAACAGTTTTAATATATTATAATATTTACACATATATAATATAACACAATGAACAATGTCACGAATCCTGTCCATGGACTTCCGTTCAATCACCACCAGAGGTCACCCTTCCATTACATTGACTCCCGCGCTACACAAACTGTTGCATGTCATCCCGGACTACATATCCCATCGTGTTGCGTGATTAGTGACGAACGTGGAGAGAGAACAAAACAAAATGCCGGTCATGAATTAGAAGTACAAACCGAGGATTTGTAAAGAAAAATGTAGAAGGATTTTGATGTAAGCCAAGAGGAGACTGGTTTCACTTTGCTACAGTAAGGAAACTTTGCTTCCTTTGCTCTTGTAAACAAACTCACAAGACTAGCATACGTCATCCGCCCGGAACGGCTTCCGTGTACGACAGTCAGCAGAAGTGAGAGAAAAGTGTTTATTACGTTTGAAACATGAATATTTTTCTTACAAAAATGCATGGATTCGCTACAGGAGGCCTTTATTCATGGCCCGGAGCCGTGTGAGGCACGTTTTATTATGGATGCGCGCACTTTATTTGACATGTTTTGGACTGTTAAACAGAAACACCCACCCACTGCAATGATAATGGTTGGAATAGCCAGGACAATTTTTAATATATCTCCGATTGGATTTTTCTGAAAGAAGAAAGTCTTCTTTCAGACAGGCTAATTTTCATTTTTGGGTGAACTAACCCTTTAACACCAACCAATCATTAGAATAGGCATATAACATCTACACAACTACACATGGTCGATGTATTTCTTTTCTTTCATACTGTGTAATACTGTATTCACAACCACAAATGCTTACAGTAATTTATTTTGTTTCATCTCTTTCATTGCATCTCTCTGCCAATTACTTTCAATCTTGTACAGCAATGTACATAGAAACTCATGAAAGAAGAGCTTTAAAATTTGAATAACTGTGTGTATATGATATATCCAAAAATATAATAGTATGGCAAAGGTGTTTGCGACATAAGACAAATGTTTGCTTTTGAGATGTGTTTGTGATGTTTTGAATGCAGTGCTTCAATTTGCAATGATGTGAGGCATTTTGTGTGTGCAATTCTTGGAATTGTGTGTAAAGTTTTGAAAAAAAGATGCAAAGTTTTGAAAATGTAAGCAGTTGAAAAAAACCTGTAAAATAACAGTCAAGTTTTTCCAGTTTTTCTCGATTGCTAACACACAATTCATTAAATAATTAACCATTTTCTCACAGCTATAAACACAGTCTCAAAACTACACACCAACTTGTGCAAACTTCAAACTTCCAGGTCAAAGTCAAACATTTTAATCAAAAACATATTCTCTTTTGTCAGACTCAAACTTTGAACTCAGATGACAAACGAACCTGTCAAATACACAGACTATTTTCCTGACTAGAGAACACTAGTGAGATCAATTCAAAACACTGTTACAAAAACCTCCTTTTGGGAAACAGGAATCCTTTTCCAAGTCAATGTCTGTTTCAGTATGCAGCATAAATAGAGGGGTACAGATACAGTGAAATTCAGCAATAAACTGTCAGAAAAAGTTTACTTTTATTACACTACTGTAAAGTGATCTTACAGTAGATGAAAAGCACTAGAAGAGAAAAATTCAAAAACCAAACAACAGAATATACAGTAATCACACATTGGAATATACTGTCAGTTACTGTAAATAAATAAATAAATAAATAAATTTAGCATCCTCTGCCAAGTTGCATTGCAGTATTGGTAATATCCTTATTTGTTATACTATAGCAGTTTCCTAGTCTTCTGACAAAATAATTTCTCTGCCTCCCCTAGACAGTCGACTCTCAGTTCACAAATAAGAGTACATGTGAGAAGTACTTGGCTACAAATCAATTCAGTTACGAGTTTGAGGCTGCGTGCTACAGTATTTACAATACAAAGAATAGTGAAAGTTCTCTCATCTGAAGTACTGTTACTATGTACTGTAATTTTAAAGTGTAAGTCGTGCAAAAACCCTGTAGGTGAGCCTGCAGGCCAGCTTTCCTTATGGTCATTACATGCACAAGAACATGCTCAACTATAGTGCTTTATATTTCATCAGCAACAAATGACTTTTGACCTCATCCCCTTAATTTTTCTTTTTTCCTTCTATTCCTCTTTGTCTCCCACTACCAGGATTCATTTTCCAAAACACATAATCAACTGTGCTCCTGTTTATATCATCCTGAGATTCTGACCTGTGTGTCATCAGTTTTGCTACTTAATTATTACACATCGATAAATGTGTACTATGTGTGTTCATTTTGTGATTCTTGAGGTAGTTTTATTGTGTGTTTGTGTTTTCTGAATGACAACATTGTTAAACCTGTACAAAATGATGCAGTTCTTATGTAGAGTTTTGCAGAAAACACTGAGCAAATTGGAACATGTGTGAAAACAGGTGAAATGTGTTAAAATTTTGAGAAACATGTCTTTGTTTCGAGAATTGTATGAATGGTTTGGAAAATTGGGCCAAATGAATCAGTTATAGTGTGTTAGCAATCAAGGAAAAACTGTATTTATAGATATTGTTTGTAATTTTTCAGAGTTTTGAACATAATTTAAAATAACAGAAAACAATACTGTATGAATAATACAGTAATTTTCCTGTATAAAAAAAGAAAAATTACTGTAATTTGTCTTTAATTATATAGTACCTAAAATAAAAGTCAAGTTGTTAATATACAGATATTGTTTGTAATTTTACTAAGTTTTGAATGTAATTTGAAATAACAGAAAACTACTGTAAAAATTTTGTTTTGTTATTTTCTGTATTTTTTTATTTTTGTGAGCTCCTATGTACATTTCTGTTCAAGACTGAAAGTAATTGGCAGAGAGATGTTGAAGATTGAAAATTCACGGTAAACATGAAAGCAAGATTGAAACCAAACCTTTTTTTTACAGTAAGCATTTGTGGTTGTGAATACAGTAATACACAGTACGAAAGAAAAGAAATACATCAACCATGTGTAGTTGTGTAGATGAGTATTTAGGGCTATTCTAAATCCATGATTGGTTGGTGTGAAGTAAAGCATATGTGAGGAGTTAGTGTGAGGCACTGATGAATTAGTGTGGCATTTTGATTGGTTGTTTGAAAAAGGAAATCAAGATACCTTTTAGATTTTTGTGTGTTACGTAGAGAATTGTGTGTTGTGTTTTTCAAAAAGTGTTTTATGAAATTGAAAACTGAGTCATAGGCAGAGAATTAGAGTATGGTTTTGCAGATTTGGTGTGCGGTTCTGGTCGAGTGTCAGGTTTCAGAAATTGTGTGACAAGTAAAGATTTTGTGTGTAAGCAGTTGAAAAAATACTGTAAGAGTCTACAACTAACAGTCAGGACTGCTGAGAGGATAATTTCTATATTTCTACTTCGGTATATAGTGCATTATTTAATTATCTGTTTTTCTTATATTAGTGTTATATTTCCTGTGTATGTCTGCACTATCATGTATGTTTGCACTATGTCCGTACTTCCTTCTGCACTGCAAGGTCCTGTCACCAAGTCATATTCCTTGTGTGTGTAAACATACTTGGTAATAAAGCTCTTTCTGACATTCTGACAAGGGAAAAGGAGAGGTAGGAGGCAAAAGGCAAAGGGCTGTATTTTTTGTTTGTTTTGTTTTGTTTTTTGTTTGTTTGTTTCTGTTTGTTTTTTTCACTGACAGCAATTTCATTTTGCCAATAAAGCCTTTACTGCAACAATTCGTTCACTTTTCTTTTACATTTCATAAAGTACTGATGACCCCTTCACTATGCAGTACACATACTATCTAAAATGAATCCACACCTTCACACACACACACACACACACACACACACACACACACACACACACACACACACACACACACACAAAAAAAAGAACTGCTGATATATCTTATAATACAGTAAATGGCACAACCACAGAATCCAAGAACAGCACTATAGAGTTCATGAATCGCTTATGAAACGTTTTACAAAGTCACTGCCGCATTGGCATATATGCAACTGTGTGTCAGAGTTAATGCATGACGTTGGGAGTGTTTTGGCATTGACTCATTAGGCAACGTCCCCGCAGCTATGTTCTATACAGGTCGAACTGGAACATGACAAGTAGTGCAGTTTTTGTAATGCCATTAATTGTTAGCATTTTGACAGTCTATGAGCTATAACTGACTATATGTTCCTGTTGGATATTAAACTAGTGCTAATGTTTTGACTGAATGACTCGATTTTTAATCAGGTTTGCTGTTTTTTGATACAGTTAGTATATGCAAAAAAAAGGTATTCAGCATTTTGAAATGTAGAGTTTGTATTTATTTAACAAAATATGGTTTTGGCCAGAAAATTAACTATTTGGCTAATTGTATGAGCTGTGTTGCTGTGTTAAGAGTTTAGAAAAAAGTACTTTAAGTATTGGCAAATGCTTGTTAGCAATTGAAAAAAAACAAAAAAACTGTAGTGTGTTCTTAGAGGTGTAATAATGAGAGTAATAACTTGGCAACATTTTTTTTATAAGAATATATCAAATTTCATAAGGATATTGATATGAAATTTATTTTTTCTTTTCACCTGTTGTGTTTCCCCAAAATTTTGAATAGCATGCTGTATGTCCTGGGCTGTGTTTACCAGAAGCATTGTAACCCTAAGTAGATAGTAAAACCATTGCCACCAACATTACGATATGCTGTATATGTCATATATATATATATATATATATATATATATATATATATATACACT
>NW_015666173.1:272659-283285 GCF_001515625.1 Sinocyclocheilus rhinocerous
ACGCTAATATCGTTATCTTTATAGTTATCTTTATAGTTATCGCTCTTGGTGTGAACGGGGCTTAAGGCACACCTGTGCAATAATCATGTTGTCTAATCAGCATCTTGATATGCCTCACCTGTGAGGTGGATGGATTATCTCGGCAAAGGAGAAGTGCTCACTAACACAGATATAGACAGATTTGTGAACACTATTTGAGAGAAATAGGCCTTTTGTGTACATAGAAAAAGTCTTAGATCTTTGAGTTCAGCTCATGAAAAATGGGGGCAAAAACAAAAGTGTTGCGTTTATAATTTTGTTCAGTGTATATGAAAACCTACAAACTGTAATATTAATCTCAACAAAATAAATATTTCTGAGTCCAGAACAATGCAAGGAATACTATTAAAGTCTAAACTGTGTTCACCTCTTGTGTTTGTGTGGAACACATTTAAAGGTGTGTATGTAATTTTTTGACTGTACTAAAGCATCATACACCATACACCATAATACATTTGCAAATATTCAGGAAACATGCTAAGTTCACATACCTGTTTCTCTGAAAAACAGTGCTACAGACAGTTATTCTACTTTTAAAATGTGCATTCCGTGTCCTGTGCATTTTGGTCTGTGGGATTCCACCCACTTACAGTTTACCCAATAATATTTAGCCTGGGTTGCCAGTTTGCAGAAAATCCAGCATACTGCAGCCATGGAAGCGAGCAAACAAATTGGGGCAGAAATCACAGATTCTACCCGACCTGAAAAGCCTTGGCATCCATCTAAAAAGCTTTATGACCAGAGGCATATTAAAACGTGGATAAATCAACCCATCAATTTACAGTGTAAGATTTGTCATCTTCCATTGTCAGTTGTGCTCATTCGTGTTGCGTTTCTCAATCTGAAAACCTGTGTGCGTGTTGAGTCTGAGGAGGAGGGGGCGGGAGAAACAATATTTAAAATTTAGACCGCTGTACCCATTTCAGCTGATGTCAATATTACATACTGCACCTTTAAAGGGGTCATATGATGCAATTTAAATTTTTCCTTTCTCTTTGGAGCGTTACAAGCTCTTGGTGCATAAAGAATATCTGTAAAGTTGCAAAGACTAAAGTCTAAAGACTAAAGAGATATTCTTTATAAAATTTAAGAGTCAACCACACCTACCTAAAATGGCTCATTCTAACACGCCCCCACATGTCTACATCACGATGTGGGAAGATTTGCATAATGCCACCCAAATGTTCACGCAAAGAAAGAAGGCGTAACTTTTATTCGCACTGTTGCCGCCGCAATGTTGTGGAGACGCTGTTTATTTCGTTGTGAAAGCGAAACTACTTTGTTTGGCCTTCCAAAAGAGGACGATATCCGCTTCGTCATGCCTAGAGCTGATCCGTCCTGGTCGCTGAGGAAATACATCAACTTCGCGCTGTGGATAGCCGGATCGGCCGTGGACGAAGCGGAGTCCAGCCCGGGGTCGTCACATGTGGTTGCCGCAAGCCGGCCGGCCGCTCCTTCGTAGAATCCGCCGGCTGCGCCGTTCTCAAGCCCGCCGCCTGTTCCTCACTCTAGCCCGCCGGCCGCCGCTCACTCAAGCCCGCCGTGTGTGACGTTTGTGAAAGCGAAACTACTTTGTCTGACCTTCCAAAGGAGGACACGACTAGAAATCAGTGGTTAAGTTGTATTTACAACACTGTTCCAGAACAGTTCAACCCAAATATTCAGATGTGTGCAGTGCATTTTATGGAGGACTGTTTCCTGATCCTGGTAGAGTAGACTACAATGCCGGCTGTTCTGACTCACAGACTGTAAGTACGTTTTTTATATTTAAAGAGTTTTTATATTTTATATATTTAAAGCTAGTTTTTTGGGCAGTGTAGAGTAGGGCTTGTTGTTTGTCATTTCTCCGATCACAAATGCAGACATGGTTGCATAAGTATAAGACAGTATAAGTCATTATAATCCGTAATTATGTCCCCACTGGATGCAACAAATGCCTTGTTTAAAATGGGTTTTAATGTTTTTGACTTGCCGGGACACAGCATCACAATATGGTAAGGGGCGTAACATTTCCGTCACACGCTTGAGGTATTCGGCCAATCACAACGCACTGGATAGCTGGCCAATCACAGCACACCGCGCTTTTCAGACCAATGAGCTTTGTAAAAATCGACGCGTTTCAAAAAGGCGGGGCATAGAGGAGAAACAATAATGTACAGTATGTGGAAAATAATGTGTTTTTTGAACCTTAAACCGCATAAACACATTTCATTACACCAAATACACAAAATAATGTTCTTTTTAGCAACATCATATGACCCCTTTAAGCAAATCATATGCAGTAAAATAACACAAATATGTCAGTTATGCCTTTTACGCAAATCCATGGTGTGACCCAGTCTGACCTCAGAGACTGTAAATGAGACAAAGACAGAAACTGTAATTGTGCACACCACCACTGTATTGCGCATCTTCACAGCATGTTATGTGTGCATGAAATTCTTTTCAAAAGTCATACATTTAAAGGGTTAATCACCCCAAAATGACAATTTTGTCATTAATCACTTACCCCCATGTCGTTCCAAACCCGTAAAAGCTTCATTCGTCTTCGGAACACAATTTAAGATGTTTTGGATGAAAACCGGGAGGCTTGTGATTGTCCCATTGACTGCCAAGTAAATAATACTGTCAAGGCCCAGAAAAGTATGAAAGACATCGTTCAAATAGTCCATCTGCCATCAGTGGTTCAATCTGAATTTCATGAAGCGACGAGAATACCTTTTGTATGCAAAGAACACAAAAATAACGACTTTATTCAACAATTTGTCTCCTCTGCGTAACCGTAGCGCCATTTTGGAGAGTATCCACTGAACGCAAACTTTCTTTCTTATTCCGAGGTCACCGTAGCCACAAGATCCAGTCTGTATCCAGATCAGATGGTCACTGCAGTCACCCGGATCCAGTCCGTATCCAGCCCAGATGGTGGATCAGCACCTAGAGATGACTTCTACAGCCCTGAATGTCAGCGGACAACTAGATGAGCCCTAAAGACAGATCCCCTGCGAAGACTACGGGAACCAGAAGATGAGTCCTCTGCACAATCTGACTTTGCTGCAGCATGGAACAAACTGCTGGTTTGTCTGGCCAGAGGAGAACTGGCCCCCCAACTGAGCCTGGTTTCTCCCAAGGTTTGTTTTCTCTCCATTCTGTCACCAATGGAGTTTTGGTTCCTTGCCAAGGTCGCCTCTGGCTTGCTTAGTAGGGGACACTTAATTCCCAGCGATATTGTCGACTTGATTGCACAGATACTATTTAAAATGAACTGAGCTGGACGATGACATCACTGAACTCGATGAACTGCCTTTAACTGAAAATTGAGTATTTACTATTGTCCTTTTGCATTGTTGACACACTGTTTTCCTATTTGATACTGTAAAGCTGCTTTGACACAATCTGTATTGTTAAAAGTGCTATATAAATAAAGGTGACTTGACTTGACTTGACTTGACTATGGGTCATATGCCATATGCTTACTTTTTGCCCATTGAATAAAAATGTTTTTTGAACCAAAAATATAAGCAGTAGAATACTTTTGCATCTTACAAACACACCAAGCCTCCGTTACAAATTTTAATGTGTCATTTTAGAAGTAAGAACGGAGGACTGAGCCATAGCTATGCTGTTACTGGGGAGAGAGCGCATCAGAGAAAGCATGTCACTGTGAATTACTCTCTTAAGAGTGACTTTCCCAAAACGATTTATGATGATGTAATTCCCTTCCTAAATTATAATTTTTTTAAATTAAATAATTGGCTTTTACTGTAGCCAAAATAAATATCATCAGTAATAAAATATCATCTGGAAATATTTATTGTGTGAAGTATTTTTTTTTCTACCCACTAGCATAAAAGGAATATATATATATATTAGGGCTGTGACGGTTCACAAAACTCACGGTTCGGTTCGATACAACACAGCGGTGTCACGGTTCGGAACATTTTCGATACAGCAAAAAGAAAGAAATGCAGGAGAAATTTCCTTGATTTTTACATTTTTTATTTATTAAAACAAACATCATAAAATATTATATTTTATTTTACTTTGAACAATGCAGTGTGCTGAATAACAGTCGCATGACAGATCAGCGGCAGAAGTCGGATTTCATTTATCATGTGAGTGAGTCGAGTTGACGAGTGAGGTGAGAAAGAGAAGTTCGAAACGAAATACAAAAGCGCCTGCTTTAAAAATATTTTAGACTTTGGAAGGTGTTTTGTTAAAGGGGTCATCGGATGTCCATTTTCCACAAGTTGATATGATTCATTAGGGTCTTAATGAAAAGTCTATAACATACTTTGGCTAAAATTTCTCAATGGTAGTGTAAAAAACACCCCTTTTACCTTGTCAAAATCAGCTCTGCAGAAATCAACCCGTTTTTTCAAGTTGCTTTAAATGCTAATGAGCTCTGCTGACCCCGCCCCTCTCTTCTGTGGGGTGACGAACCTTGCTCTGAGAGACTGTTTACTTTAACCACATTTAGCCGTGAAACTTGCTAACTAGCACATTGTTAGGAACAGCGATTGCAAAGATTCATTAAAACCCCTTATACTCACTTCTGCTGCAGTGTTAATTTTGTTGACAAATTATTTTCGTCATAATTTTCGCCAACGACATTTTCTCACCGACGAAAACAAGACGATAACTAAATAAAAAACAGTTTTTAATGACAAAAACTAAAAAGAAAATATACTCTCATTTTCATCAACGAATAAAAACAAGACGAAAATGATAGGGAAGGACGATTTGGGAAGATATCCATTCAGACAGGACTGATGTGTTATGTGGTAGTTACGTACATTGTAGCGTCCTGATCTACAGACTCGTGCAGCAGCGCTTCAGACTGCTTCAGTGCGGGTTGTAATCAATGAATAGCGCACATTTATGCCAAGCGATTGCTTATGAACTAATGTTGATGAATTATGACAATGTTTACTATACAATATTTATATGGTAACATGTTTTAGATGGTTGTAAGAATGCATATTTTATTTCCCTCATCTGAACTTGAATGAGCAGCCTGCAACTGTACAGTCAACAGTGCAGATGTAACCCCTCTCTCCCGGGTCCTCACCGCCACACCTCGTTCTTGTTCTTGTTCGTCTCTTGAGATCAGGGGAGTGAGACATTTCAAAATAAGAGTCACGGTGTATTTCAAGCTTTTTTCCTGGTCATTATTGATATTTTGTGTACATAAACTGCATTTAATTTATATTGAATTTAATTTCCATCTAATTAACAACTATTGTAGCTTCTGTCTGGGATTCCCTATCACAGTATGGACAGACTGAGAACATTATTCAAAATATTTAATAAATAAATTTTACTAGCATCAGGTTAAAACTAAAACCATAAAATATTCTTCATTAACTGAAATTATAAAACAAATCTATAAAAAAAGGAAATAAATATCTAAAATACATACATTGAAAAAAAACGTATTTTATTTCATTTGATTTATAAGCTTTAGCTTACCTCGATGTACTAAAATAACCAAAACAGAAAAAATAATAATAATGCATTACAATTGAACTAAATCCTTTAGATTTTAGTCGACTAAATCCAGGCTACTTTAGATTTAGTCGACTAAAACTAGACTAAAACTAAAACAATTCAGATGACTAAAATATGACTAAAACTAAATGGCATTTTCGTCAAAAGACTATGACTAAAACTAAATCAAAATTTGCAGTACAAAATTAACACTGTTCTGCTGTAAGTGAAGCTGGATCACGAATGATTTGCGCGAACATAAACACATTTAGGTAGATCGGAGGCACATTCCCTTCACAAACAAAAGTAATCCACTGTGTCTTCAGTGACTCAGATGTCCGAAGTAAATGACGGCTGCTATGTTCATTATTACATCCAACAAAAGAACACCTCAATCACTATGGAACATTCTATGTTTAATATAAGTGAGTTTGTCGTACTGTTTTGTTGTTGTCAATTCGACACACACACTATCCAATAGTCTACTGTAGTCTGCACGGTTGCAACAGTATAAATATTTTCTATTCTATTCTATAAAACTAAAAAAAAATTCTTGAAGAACTTTGTGGTCAAAATACTTACTGTAAAATTATTTATTAGCAATAGCAAATATATTTGGTTCTGCTGTATACTCACGCTTAATTAAACACGGTCAATGCAAAACATGTTAACTTAAATGATTTGATTGTAGAATGCCTACATCATGCGAAATGTTATCTCAGTAACAGACACACCATAAGGAAAACATGGAATTGCTTCCCGTGGGAGTAGGTCTATTTGTAGATATTAAAAAACACACGTCACATAAATGTTTCAACAACATTCTGACAGTTGATAACAATATTTTTTTATTTTATTCAATTTCTGATCATGCTTATCATGCTTATCGTGTTTTCTACTGCTTTTATATTTCAACTTTTGTTTTGCTTTTGTTATTTGTATGTCTTTGGGTTGTGTTTCTTGTTCATGTTTTCATGTCTTTTATTTTGGAGTTTAGTCATGGTCCCTGTTTGTGTCATGCTTCCCTTGCCCTCATGTATTCATGCCATTGGTTCCTCTGTTCATTGTGTCATGTTCTGATTGGTTGTCTTAGTCATGTGTCTTGTTTCCCATTGGTTTGTTCATGTCATGTGACCCTCCTTGTTTGCTTTAAGTAGCCCTCATGTTGCCATTGTCTTTTGTCGTGTGTCATGTCGTGTGTCATGTTGTAACCCGCTGTCGGTGAGTCTAGTCTGTTCATGCCACGTCAAGTCTGTTCATGTCAAGTCAAGTCTGTTCATGCCTCGTCAAGTCAAGTCTGTTCATGTCAAGTCAAGTCTCGGATTATTGTTTGGCCCCACCATGAACCCAGCAGATTGCCTAGTTCGTCTCCGACAGGGAGACCTATCTATAGAGGATTACGTGGCTGAGTTTTGTGAGCTTCACTACCAGGTAGACTTTAATGAAACCTTCCTAAAAGACATTTTCCGTTTTGGTTTGGACAAAAACATTTCAAGTTTAATGCCACGCAATACTCCTCACTGGACTCTTGAGCAATATATAGACTTTGCTCTGCGAATGAGTGGCTCTGCTTTCACTGTGGGTGTCGTGGAGAAGGAACACGGCACTAAACCAGAGCCAGAGTCTATTCACGTCATGTCTGCTATGCCAAAGCCTGCTCACGTCATGTCTGCTACTCCTGGACTTGCTCACATCATGCCAGGGCCTGCTCTCGTCACGTCTGCCAAGCCAGAGCCTGCTCACATCATGCCGGTCACTAAGGAAATTCTTCACAATATGGCCGCCATTGAAGAGCTTCGTTGCAAGATGGCCTCCACACAGGAGTCTCTTCACAAAATGGCCGCCCTTCTAGAGGATCGTCACGTCTCAGCTGATCTTCCAGAGTCTCGTCATGACATGGCCGCCATTTCAGAGACTGCTCACGCCACGCCTGAGTCCCCGGCAAAGATGGCCGCCATGCCTGAGTCCGACGCGGAGCTTGGGCCAAGAGTGAAAACGCTGATAGCTAGCGTGATGGACTTACCACTGATGTCGGTGCGAGCTGCAGGCATCCCGGTGACGTCAGCACTCTCAAGCCCTGCCATCTTAGAGATCATGCCACACTCTGCTGCCCTTCCTATAATGGCGGTCGCCATTTTGAATGGCTGCCCGATCTGCCTGCTCCGCCATGGCCGCCCGATCTGCCTGCACTGCCATGGCCGCCCGATCTGCCTGCACCGCCATGGCCCCACGCTCTGCCTGCACCGCCATGGCCACCCGCTCTGCCTGCACCGCCATGGCCCCCTGCTCTGCCTGCACCGCCATGGTCCCCCGCTCTGCCTGCACCGCCATGGCTCCCCAGTCTGCCTGCTCCGCCATGGCCCCCCAGTCTGCCCGATCACACTGTAAATAAACTGCACTTGGGTTCTTCACTAAGCTCGCCTTCAGTGGACTGATTCATTACATTGTAATAGGCCTATACATATGAGTTTATTTTGAATGAGAAATATCGTTTAGATTTTAAATAAATGTATTGTTTAAATATAAAATAAAATCTTTATATATAAATATAAAGAAAAATAGATACATTTAAATATATATTGCCTATATTGTTACCTCATATGAAAGACGTGCACTTTTTAAAATCTTCTCCACTGATTGATTTATTTGCAGTTCTACCGTCTTCCTCTGTTCATAGTTTCCGTGCAGGTGGGTTTATATTTCCATCGGAAGAGGAGGTCATGGAGAAACCGTGTCTCAAAGTTCCACATTTATTATTTATTTATTATTATTATTATTATTATTTTATCTTTTGAAAGTGCAGAACAATTAATGAATGTATTCAGGTAATGTAATAGTCAATTTGATGACACTTGATTATGAGAAGAGTCTCTCATTAAGTGCCTGATTTCTTGATGTCATTGAGAATAACTCTTTGAGCTATTCTCTCTCTCTCACTCTCTCTCTCTCTCTCTCGTGCTAATAATGATCTTGGAAATTTTCTTTACAAAATATGTGTTTTTACAGAAGTATGAAAGTGTAGTTTTCATCCAGTTGAGTGTGTGCATGTGATGTGCTGTGCACTTACTGTATCCGTCTGATAGGTCATGTGTTTATATTTGTGCATATGTACCCATGCTGTGCACACACACACGATTCTTTTAGGCTCCACAGTGGTTCCCATGCTGTGTGTGCGTGCATGCGTATGTGAAAGACAGTTTCCCTGCGTGGATGGGTCGTGACCCCAGTGTCGCCCAGCAGGGTCCCAGACACTCTCAGAGCCCTGCAGGAAACAGCAAGTCTGTGTTGCTATTTTCTCTAAGACATATTTTAGCACTGCATGATGACCCTCCGAACCCTCTCACACACTAGTATCTTCATCCTGATGTAGACCTGTAGAATCATAGTATTTCTGGTTATAGGTTGATCGCTGAACTTTCTGCTGATGTACTGTATGCAATAACACCTCCCCACCCCCTACACACACACCCACACCAAACCCCCCCCCCAAAAAACAAAAAAACAATGCATTTCTGCAGGATTTTGTTAGCACTTGTAGTTTGCTCCTGGGAAAAATAAATTTCACTCACAGCAATGTTGTGCATCATGTTTAATTTTTATTTATTAATTTATTTAAAATAATTTTTAATCTGAAATCTGTAAGTGTGAATATGTATCTGTGTTTTTGTGAGCATGACTCTATGATCCCAGCTGTACTTTCTCAAGCGTGTATGCAGTGTTAGTAGGCAGTGATGTTTATCTGCAGCACTGGTGTTGAATCAAGCATGCTCTCTTTTGGTAAGTGGTAGTTGAAAACTAAGTGTGATTGAGACCATTTACTCCCCTCAGGTCAAGCTGACACTGTCCAGATAAACACACACATTGATGACCTGCACTTTTCTCCTGGCACTAATATGTGTGTGTGGCTGACTGACCATCCATCCAGGGTGATTCCATGACTGATGATCTATCAGTACAATTTAACATTCAGAATAATAAAAAAAAATAAAATTACCAAAACACTTCATACATGTCTCAATCAAGTCATTCTTCCAAAACACTAGCAAAAGCTGTCAACCAACAAACACACGTTGTCACTCATAAAATAATGACAATTATTCCTAAGCTGTGTCTCTTGTATAGATGATAATTAAATTAAAGCTAACACCTGTGTTATTCAGATCTGATATTACCGTAGAAATGTAGCAAATTTCTGTCTTAGTTTTGTATTATGTTAAGTTTTGTACTTTAGTTTAACAGTTTTGGGAAAAGTAAATGTGCAAATTAGCATGTAGGTACATCAATGTGAGAGGAAGGGCTGTAGCGACAAAATTCTAACTTTCAGAAATAACTCAACTTCAGTTCCTCTCCGCTTACATGCTCTGCATGAATTTACATAATGTTGACTGACCTTATAGATTACGGGTGACTTACAGTAATGTGTCGGTCTATACAATACTAAAACCTGGATTGGATACAGCAGTTACTTGCCACGTGTCTCCCTCTTCTGATGTGTCTCTGAACAATCTGATAGGCTTAGTCATTCATTGTTTTCTTTTTCTTCTCTCTCTCTCTGAATGAGAAGAGATGCAAATGAAATGTTTGACATTAACAGCGTTATGAAAGGGAGTTTCTGTGAACAGTTATATGAAGCATATCTCTCTCTGCTTCATATTCATATAACATTCATATAACATCATATTATACACACTCTCTCTGCTTCACATTCATATAACTGTACACTCTAAAAAATATGGTTCTTTAAAGGTTCTTTACATGCAGTAATGGTTGTATATATATATTTAGAACCATAACTTTCTGAAGAACGCTTTTATGCTGAAATGGTTCTTTGTGTTAGAGTTTAGGGTTCTTTGTTCCTGCCTTTTTGTTTTTCAAATCTGTAACTGTCAAAGCACCTCATTACTGATTTTCTGGAGTTCAGTGATCCAACTACACAGACTGTCAACACACTCTCAACAGGTAAATTATTTCATTCTTAAATTTAAATACAAATTTAACTTTAAAAATGTAACTGCTTCCAAACAAACATGTTTTTTTCTTTTTTTTTTTTTTTGGACTTTATATCACTTTTTTTTTTTAAGATTGTGAAGAGCTCACATA
>NW_015666173.1:283372-284316 GCF_001515625.1 Sinocyclocheilus rhinocerous
GTAATTTGAAAGATGTAATCACTGAATGTGTTTTGTGCCAAATCAATAAAAAAAAAAAAATCCACAGCTTAACCCACATAGACTGCTTTTGTGCTCACTGTGTGGAGTTTTGAAAAAGTGATGTAAAATGAGTCCTAGCAACTGAAAAAAAAAAAAAAAGTTTATAATAGTATCTGTGCAGCTCTGCTAAGCTGATGGACTTAAAGACATCATATTGATTTGATTGTTTCACTGAAACTTGGTATTCATCACATCTATTTTTGTTCTTATTTTGTGTTTTACTTCTTTATGTATTTATTCATGTTCAATGTCAATTGTCATTCATTAATGTATTCAGCTAATAACTGTTGTTAAGAGCACTGACAATTTTGTATGTCAATAAAACATACTTAATTCACACAACATGTTGCTGTTTTGGTTATTGTTGTTGTTGTTTTAATGTAAAACCCTAACCGAGGCTACACTCAAAGATGCCTCATTAATGATTTTCTGGAGCTCAGCCATCAAACTACACAGACAGTCAGCATACTCTCAACAGGTAAATCATTTCTTTCTTAAAATGTCTATGAATTATAACTTTCAAATGCTAATTGGTTTCCTATGTCTTTTCTCTTTTTAGTTTAAGAGAACATGTAAGTGTGACCAGCTCTATTCAGGTAAGGATACTTTCCTTTTCTTCACTAAGTAAGTAACAAAGATATTGAATTTATGGTCCATTTTGTTTTTTATTACTAGGGTTTATGCATAAATATACCCAGCTATCCCATGGCTTTATATTACTTTTCCCTTTTAACATTGTGAAGTGCTCACATACTACTTTTGGCCTTCATAAACAATTGTTTTCACATAAACAAATGAAAGGGGCCAAACTGTATATCTAAATCAATTGTGCATTTCAGATGCTGTCATGTCCTGCAACCTCGTCATCTGCAGAGAGAAACTGC
>NW_015666173.1:284352-291340 GCF_001515625.1 Sinocyclocheilus rhinocerous
AACTGCCAATCAATCACACCAAAATACAGATAATGATTAACTTAGAGGTATCATTGAGGATTGTGAAGATATTTCACTGGAACTTGGTCTTCAATACACTATTTTGTGTTCTATTATGTTTTACTTCTTTAAGCATTTATTTATGTTCAATGTCCATCGTCAATCAATAATGTATTCTGCTAATAACTGTTGTTAGAACACTGTCATTTTTGCTATAATTTCCCGTCATTAAATAAATAAAAGTACCTAATTGACACGTTGTTGTTGATGATGTTGTTGTTGTTGATTTTATGTCAAACCCTAATAGACACTTCAATATATTATAAGACCAGGCAGATAGAGGGGTAAAAAACAATATGAATAAATAATATATACAAATAATACTAATATTAATTATATTAACACTAATATTAATGAAAAACTATAATTAAAAACATTATTTATAACACCATTAAGGTCCTATATAGCATTTTCAAAGCATGGTTCTATATGGAAACCTATAAAAAAAGGTTCTATTTAGCACTAAAAAAGGTTCTGCTATTGTTACAAGCCGAAGAACCCTTTTCTGGTACTGTTTAGAACCATTTTTCTTAAGAGTGTATGAAATATACGAAACATTTTTTTTTTTTGTAACTTCATCGTAACTAACATCGTTGAAAATATGCTGAAATGTTGAAAAAAAAGGGCATTTTAGATTAGGAAATTTGCCACTTGCTTTTGAAAATTGCACCAAAAAAAAAAAAAAATCTGAAATTACACAAATTATCTAGTTCAAAAGTTTAAAACATGCTTGATTGAAATTGTTTTTAATTTATATTTTTTGAAATATTTAAGTATCTTACAGTGTGTTGCTTCTAAATTGCATACTATTTGTTTTTGTTTTTCCCCCTCTTTAGTTTGACTTTTTTTTTTTTTCAGTTGTCCTGGTTTTATTTAGGTGTACACTGCCTCATCATAGAGGCAGTGGAAAATTACGTCTTTATGAACTGCTTCCTGTTTGTGTTTACTCAGACCTCTTCACATTGAAAGTTTATTTCCGCCACAACAAAGAGAAACACCTGTTTGTCTTCTTCTGCAGTCTTGTATGCACACAGATGGCATGTCGTGAACACCTCACACTCTCCTCAGGCCTGACCCTGACCCAGAGCTTGCCTTTGCCCGTAGGAGTGCCCCGTCGATGGGCCATGCATTTGTGCACTGAGGGCTCCATTCCCCCCCTTCAGCCGAGCCCATGTGTGGTCCTTCAGTGCATGCCTGCGTGTGTGGTCTGCGCAGGCCCCCTGATCATCTGTCCAAGGTCTGCTAACTGCCTGCCCAGCCACCACAACTGTTTACTTTAGCTCTGTCTGCATCAATCCAGTTCTGATCACTCCCTCTCTCCAGCTGGGCCAAATCAGGGCCCAGGACCCAGTCCACCAAAATAACAAAGCAGAGAGAGGGAGGCCCCTGTCAGAAATACAGGGGGGACCTGGGGGGCCCGAGAAACCTGTCCTTTTCCTTCCTGCTTTGAATATACCCGCTCTAAACGAGAGACAGAATAGGGTGCAGATCTTATTAAACTCAAATATAATTACACTGTCAGAGGTATTGGTCCATTGCTGGTTATAATTGCTCTCTAATACCTTGTATTCGAAGCAGAATAGCACATGGTAGTAGACAGACTGTAGCTGACATGTTTGAGAAAAAAAAAAAAAAACTTGCCACTTCACGATATCACATTGGTCTGTCTGTCTGTCAGCCAAAGCCTTTATTAGACAAGTTATCTTACTGCAACAGGCTTGTGTGATGGATGAAGCGCTGACTGATTCAAACAGACCTCCAACACTGCCAGCACTTGGTGCCCCAGATATGGACTATAGCACAGATATAGAGTTACTGCATGCAGAGCAGCAAGGTCATAGGTTTGATTTTGACATTTTGTGAGGACAATGGTAGCCAACTTACTCATAATTCATAAAGAGAGGTTTATTTTTTTATTTTTTTATGTTAATATGTTCAACGGACAATAATTACACAATTTTGATTATATAAACCAACAACTTTACAGCAGCATTAGAGTGCTGGGTGTCTTAATAATACAGTACATCACTGTATATATTAAAAATGAATTGAATGAATTGACCAGTGATAATTCTGAAAGAAAACTCATCCGAGACCCTACTGTTTCTATAGTAACAAACAACTTTCAGGGACATTCTAAAACGCTTAACGATAATGTCCTAGAACAATGTCCTAATGTCCTAGGCAAGCAGATAAACCCAGAATATGAACTCAACTCGCTAAATTGCACATTAAACATTTTCTTTCTAATAGGTTATGGGAAAAATACGCTTCATGTGAAACTTTGTGCATTGTGTTCATATTCTGGCCACATCTTTTTGCAGGGGTGTAGAATTTAGTAGAAGAATTGTCCCCACCAATGTCAAAATCAAATGTACGTCCTTTTCATTTTGTCTGTACATACTAGTACAATTTATTAAGAAACTGTATACCTAATTTGGTATTTTAATAACATTGTCTTAATGCATTAAGACACGTTAAGCATTTCTGTGGGAGGAAAACGCTTAATGTGAAACTTTGCACGTTCCGTTCATATTCTGGGCTGCTCTGCTTATCTGTACATAGTATTCCTTATTAATTAAGTGTTAACTGAATTTGGTCCTCCAGTATCACTGTCTTAAACATCAAGCCATGCTAAATGTTTTTTTTTCACGTTAAGCATTATAGAATGTTCCAACTTTCATGCACATCTCATGCACATCCACATGCTATTATTTTATTTTATTCTTTCATTTTGTGGGTATTTCAGCAAACAGGTGGCTTTGAACCTTAAGTTTAACAATATATATGCATATTTAAATTATAACTACAGTGGTTACATGGTTATACATATATTTAATTGACCCCTCGCAAACCCCATTTTTTGATCTGGTTTTATCTAAACAGTTTTTAACAACAGGGGTTTGTAAATCACACAATTTTAGTAAAAGTCAGTGACTGGGAGACTTGAATGTTTTATTAAAAATATTTTATGTACGTTTTAAAAACAGCCACAGGTAAAATTTACCCCGTGGGTGCATTACCAGGGGTGCTGAGGGTGCTGCAGCACCCCCTGGTGTGTAGCCCAAGAAAAAATGGGGGGGCTGGGAGTGCAGTGTTAAAAATAAATAAATGAAAATTTTGTAACAAAAAATAAATAAAACAAATAGTTTTAATTTGTATATTCATTAAAATTCATAGAAAAAATAGCCTAATCCTACAGTGACAATAAGCAACAGTAAAACATGAATTAAGTTTAATCAAATTGATTGTGAAAGTCGTTTCAACTTAAACTGACTTAGGAAGTCGTTTGTTGCCATGACTTTTTGATCATATTATTACCTGTAACATGTCTGTGCCTGACCCAAATCAAGAATTAACGACCATTTCTACAGCCATTGCGAAGATACAACCGAGAAAGACCGAGAGCGTCTATTACCTCAGCAGCAACCAATAATAATAACAATCTCGCATTCTCGCTTCTACAGCGCTTATTTTGATATTTAACGTTAGAAATTTCATATTCTTGGAATAAAATTAATGCTTAAGGTTGATCCAGTATTACTCTTAATGAAAAAAAAAAATCCCACACACAACATCAGCAATACTACAATGACAAAGTAGCTTATATTAAACATAAAACTTTTATTAACAGAACGAATAAGGCGTTATAACAAATAAATAAAAGGTTTTTGGATTTTATTAATAATAATACAAAAGGCTATACAATAAAACAGTACGATGACAAATTTAACAAAAGGTGCGCTTTGGATCATAGTGTCTCACATCACTCTCGTCACGTGACCAAACCCCCACTCCCCCGTTTTATTTCTCAGCCCCCCCTGCTCAAAATACGTTCCCACGGCTATGTTCTAGTGTTAACTTAATCTGACCTAATGACATCATTATCACATGGTACAGCTGATTGGCTCTTTCCTGTATCGGTAGCATTCAAATATATGACTAGTGCTTGCTGTAGCATTTCCCAGCGTGCTTCAGAAACCCTCCACCTTCCCCAGCTTCACCTGTATAGATCTGCTACAAGGTGATTCATGCATGCTGTATGGGGGTTATTTAATGTATGTTATGTTAGCAGCAGCAGTATTTCTTCCATGCTCACAGCAGCATGTTGTGGATGTATTGGCAGTAGCAAGTCTCGGTACTTGCTCTGCCGCAGCAACAGCAGCAGCAGCGTAGCAGATCTATTCCGCCAAGACCAAATACATTACCATTGTCATGTACATTACCATGCCAATCCCTCCAAGAGTTGTCATGACAGAAATACAGTTGGCTCTTTAATGTGTGGCAACAGATCGCTGTAGTGCCTCAGTGCAAGCAGCACATGAACCGATCATCTTAAAGCACGAACTAAACATGAATGAACATCAGAAGGTATTTTGTTATCATTATCGTAATTACGAAATTCCAAATTGTAAAAAGCAATCATGTCCTTGTAGAACTCATAATTACACCTGATAAACTGTGAATTCTCTGAGCGCTACGACTTGTGTTACCTGACTGCCTATTTAGGGGTTGATAATGTTGACATAGAAACATTGTAATTATGAGTTTGTCGTGTTCAAGTGCTTTGTTGCTGGAAAGAATCAAAATCATGGTAGACTTCTTGCCTGTTTCTTGGGGAAATCTTATTAAAGCCAAAAGGTATATATTAGAAGATATTTAGTTAATATCCAACAGGTTTTGAATAAAATGTAGCGTCCCATTCATTGGTAACCATAAACATTCGCAGCACTATTTAGATATTCAGCTGGCTGAAAATTCCTAAATTTTGGTCAAATAAATGCTATTTTCTCTGTGTTCAATACATACACATAAAATGGTTATTTATATTCTTAAATATACATGGCTGTAATGGCAGTGAAAGCAATGTAGGTGTTGTGAGAAAAGCGAATAAAACTTTACAGTGCTACTGCTATCCCAGTCAGCAAATTTCCTTTCGCTCAGATCTGACCCATATCAACAAGTGCAGCCCAGATTAATACGTGTTTGCCAGCCCAGTACTGGTCTAAATCTTTTTAGCCAGAACTGAACCAATACAGTGCCATAACCCAACCTGAAGTGAGCCAAACAATAAAAAACAGATGTGGCCAATATATGAACCATATATGGTATTCTTGTATAGCAAATCAACATTGCACACATTCTCCTTTTCTACCACCCAAGACACGAGTGCTGCTGTGTAGCCCTTTTTAAATGAGAACTTTAGCTACTCTAATAACAGGCTATTTTTAGACATAATACTTAATATGCAAAATATTAATGAAAACATTACGGTGTATTCATACAGAAAAATGATGGTTTAGTACTTCAGTTTTGAAGTCATAGATTTATGCATTTTTGGTGCAGTAGGGGGATAAACATAAAACTGCTACTTTTCAATTTTTATTAAACAGTGGTTTACTGAACAATTTGTGGCTCTGTCTTTAAATGAATTCAATTATAATTAGATTTTCTTCATCCTTAAGAAAATTGTATCTCAGCAAATGCTATAAAATAGGGAGCCCTATTACTTGCACGGTGCAAAAATATTAAAGGCTACAATTAACAACAGAACCCAAACTATTAAATTACATTTCTATTTATTTTTAGATACAATAAACAACACTCCAAATAAATAAATAAATAAAAGTATGTAAACATGTAAATTGCACATAAGCAGTTAAAATGTCTAAATGTAATTATAAAATTATGTTTCTACTTTGCTTTCATGACAAATTCAAAACGTACACTAAAATTAAGACCACCAACAGATTTAGTAAAAATATATAATGAATGTTTAATTTCCTGATAAAACAGACATTTTTAAAGATGATACTTTGTTTCTTATCGAAAATAACAAAAGACAAATCTTAGTGTCATTATTGGATAGGAGTTAATGTATACTATAGCAAAGTTTTATTCACGCTTATGAACTAAAACAAATTAAGTTCTGCACATGCCGTGGTTAAAACGTCACTATGTTTGGTACACATACCAAACCGAACAACATTTCGATTGAATAAGTATACCATTACACCCCTGGAAAAAATTAAAAACACCAAAACATTTAAAACAACAAAACTGAACTTACACTGAATTTTTATTTTATTTTTTACACTGTAAAAAGTGCCAGCTGTGGTTGCCATAATACCGTAAAAAAAAATATGGAAGCAGCATTTTAGGTTTTACGTATTTAACTTAAATTAACATTTAAAAAACATATTTCATTAACTGATATGATGTTAATATACAAACCTACTGAAGTACTGAAATATGTTTAGTACCCTTTGTAGTACACTGATAACTGCCAAAAACAGGTGCTGATGAGAAAGTCAAATGATGAACCAAAGCTCATCAAAAGTAGCTTTTCCACAAGCAAGGAAAATACTAACATAAGGTGCAAAATTTAATTCGCAAAAACACTAAGCACCATCATGGTAACACATGAAACTGAAATAATGCAATGAACATTCATTTAACAACATTAGATCTAAAATACAACCCTACTGTACACAAATGATAAGAAAAAAATAAGAATGCTTCTCTTCTCCACCATATTTCAAGTTTATGGCTCGCCCAACTCAGAAACTCGGTCATCAAAATTATCTCTGAGTTTCCCAGTTGTAAATACGACTAGGGAGGCCGTTCATGTCCAATTTCCGACTAGGAACCATCGCACTATCAATGCCTAAACAAAGCACCTAATGAATTTCCTAGTCCAAGGGTGTGAACAGCTAAGAGTAGAACTTCACATGTTGTCATCTTGAAATTACAGTAATTACAACATGGCTTGAATGCAGCAATATTTTGATTGAGTTTCCGAGTTCAGCGGGCCATACACTAAACATGGTGGAGTGGATGAAGATTGCTGCTGCCAGTGCTATTCTTTATTAGCTTTTTTCAATAACAACTACATCACCTTGTCTTGTCGTTAAAGTAGTGCCTATGT
>NW_015666173.1:291917-306277 GCF_001515625.1 Sinocyclocheilus rhinocerous
CATACATACAGTATATATGGACAATCATTTGCATCATTATGTATGTTTTATAAACAGTAAAATAAGCATGTATTTGACTGATATTCTAGAACCATCAGCAAGCTTACTATCTAGCACAGTGAATGTTTATGGTCATCAACCAATGGAATATTACATTTTATTCTTTCTGACAACAAGGCACTTGAATGCAACAAGCTCTTATGTATGTGTGTGTGTGTATATATATATATATATATTCTTATGCTGAAATTGGGTGTCACTTTTTTTTTTTAATTGCTTTAAAATTGCTTTATCCCTTTTCCAGCCATGTTCATTATGCTTTTTTATTAATTTTTCCTACATCCAATAGAGGTTGTGGTGTTAAGTACCCGATTGTGCCACCCTTTCCAGACTATAGCAGCCCACATCAATCTAAGTAATGATGTGAAGAACTGCAGTCCTATTCCTCCTAATAAGGTTTGCTAACTGCACTGCTTCTCAGGGAGAAACAATTATTTCTGTTATGGCCTGTTGTGGCTGGGTTCTCTTTTTAGAGAGATAATTTTGTTTATTAGGGTCTATGCTGGCAAGTTGAGGTAATTCTTCTTTTTGAGGGTTTTTTAAAGCTGACTTGATGTCTTGGAATGGCTGGTAGTGTTTAAGTCTTGTGTTTTGCCAGGGAAGCCCCAGAGGTCAGAGTTTGGCTTTTACAAATTGAGGGTTCTGTCGGCAGGCGCCAGGGCAGCTTCAAATTAATAGGTTCCTCAGACCTTTGACCCAAACTCTGGTGCTGCACCCACAGCCTATGCAGGACATTGGTGGTCTTTGATGGGGAAAACTCCAATTTTTTTTTTTTTGTCATAGAACTGTTAGAAATGCTTGTGATTTTGGCTCTAAATTGACACACTATTTTCCTAATTAATGTTGTACAGTTGCTTTGACACAATCTGTATTGTTAAAAGCACTATATAAATAAAGGTGACTTGACTTGACTAAATTTAGACAGTCCATCTGGCAAATAAACTGAGCTATGATGTTCTTATTCACATGGATTAGACTTGATAAATGGATCTCAAGCACTCTGATCATGCTAGATAGTTGAATTGAAATTGATGCAACCAAGTTACAGAACAAAATCTGTTGTTTTGTCTTTGTTTTACTTTTGTCTTTTATTTGAACAAATATTTAATTGTTGAAAATATTTATCAAAACACATCAAATACATTTGCTCATAAAAGGTACTTGCCAATTCTCTTTCTTTCTTTCTTTCTTTCTTTCTTTCTTTCTTTCTTTCTTTCTTTCATGCTCACCTCTCTGTCATGTTTCTCTGCTTACACAACACGCAACATGGTAGTAGTAGTTTGAACTAAGACATTGTGTGTAAGGTCAGAAAATATTACATTATAGAGCAAAGTCAGTAATTCTTAATATAAAAAGATCTATGTTCCACCCATCACAGTTCTTCACTGTGGACCTTTCTAAAGAAAAAACAAACAATGGATAAAAGAGAAAATCTCCTCTCCAGTTCTCAGAGAGCGGTTTCCTTAGCCCTTACATGCGTGGGTGGCAGGGATGCACCCTACTCGTCTCTCATTAAACATCCCTGACACTCCTATTGTCCAAAACATTAATCTCATCAGGCTTGGTGGCCCCACCGGTCCATAGTAATTGTTTCTGGAAGCGAGAGCAACATGGTTCAAGAGCTCCCTAATTCTATCAGCAGTCCAGGATCAGGATGGCATGCTGGGCGGACCATGCAACGAGACCACAAGGAACCGTCAAAGCTCATTTACTGCCAACAGCATCCATATACCTGTCACTCAGCCAAGGACCTGCCTCCTGACTTGAGCTGAGAAACATCTCCCAGACTTTCATGTGGAATGATTGATGCATTAATTGCTGGACTTTGTTTATGGGCTGTGACAGGCAGGGGAGGACTGGAACAAAATTTCAGGCCGGGAAATCTTACACTCATCCAGGCCATCCCATACACCCACAACAAATTCTGAAACATGGACAACCCTATTTTATGTATGGCCATCACATAAAAAAGGATTCAATTTTTAGGCTGGGGACATGCAAAATAATTAAAAGCTCCTGAACTGCGCCTTCACTTCCATTTTCCTTTTCGGTCTCTTTTTTTTTTTTTTTTTTCCCTGATTTTTCTTTAGTGGTGACTAAATACATTTTTTAAATTCAGAGATAGTATGTTAAAAGCGGATTTTAGTTCATATTCATGGTGTCCCAAAATAGCACAGTTGAGTACACATAGATGATCTTAAGAAGTACTAAAGAGTAATTTTTCGTATATTAAGTACAAAATTAGTGCGTGAAAATAGAGCACTTTAAGTACATTATGGAAGTGCACTTGTTTTTTACCTGGGACAGTTTATCATGCGTACAATACAAAAAGTTTCAATGTTACAAAAATTCCAGTCAAATGTAATTTATGCAATATTTCAAACCTTTAACCCACGGGGGGAAATCAACCCATGGCAACAGTAGCCCAATTCCAAAAAGAAAACATGGACTTGGCAACCCTGCATCCAATACGAGCTGCAGGAGTCATGGGTCGAGAGTAAGGAGAGATGACTGACAGATGCTGAAGGATTTGCTGCTCAGCAGACTGACATGATCTTAGAAGATGTGCTCCCTTTACACAGAGTGCGTGTGATCGACAAAGCGAAAGTAAAAGTGAACAGAAAGTGCTCATTCATAAGAGATTTAAATACTCCGCATCAGGGGCGGACTGGGACAAAATTTCAGGCCGGAAAATCTCACACTCTTCCAGGCCTTCTCATACACCCACAACAAATTCTGAAACACGGACAACCCTATTTTTGTGTGGCCATCACATAAAAAAAGGTTTAAATCCTTAGGCTGGGGACATGCAAAATGATTAAAAGTTCTCTCCTAAACTGCACGTTCGCTTCCATTTTACTTTTCAATCTCTTTATTTTGCCCTGATATCTCTCTGTCTCTCACATGACTTTAATACTCAAGATTTAACAAAACTATACTTTCTAAATTGCCTAAACATCAAAATTAGTACAATAATAACTACATCATTACAATATCTATATAGAAAAATCCTAATACTGAACATGTTATATTTTTCCCTTACAAAAATTAATCATGATTTTATTATAGTAAAAATACAGTAACCATGTTTTTTTGGCAAATGGATTACCATTTGAATTTATTTTTACTACAAATTCCATGGTGAAACTATGGTAGCAAAACCATGGTTAATTCGTGGTTACCATGGTTTAATTAACAACCATTGTCTTTGGATTTATAGTAAAAACATAATTAATTTTCGTAAGGGTTGTGTTGTTGTCTGCTGCCCTAGCTCCCTCTAAATCTATTATAAAATGATATGATTATTTGTCTGCTAAATTGCTACTGTAACTTTACAATAGATAATGATGTCCTTTAATATACAGTATTTTGAGTGATGAGTAATGGGCAGCTAACGTTACTGCTTAAGTAAACAAAAACAAAACTACAATAGCCTATTTACAGATAAAACTGACCTGCACTTGAAATCCTGAACAGTAGTTTTGCTTCTCTGCACTTCCACGCCATTCTTAAACTCTCGCATTGATTACTCTGATCGAAACCATTTGATGGAGGCACGGAGCGTGCGTGAGCCGAAGTTTATTACCAGTCACGACTAACTGATTCATGATTTATTAGAGATTTATTACCGAATGGCAAATTCGGAAATAATCGCTTTAGTACATTCGGCATTCAATTATATAATAATAATAATAATAATAATAATAATAATAATAATAATAATAAAAAAAAAAGGGCAGCATGCCAAATCGGCTGCCAGGACACCAAGAGTGTCGACGGATGAATGACCAAGGAAAACATGAAGAACAGAAAAAAAAGTGAAAAAATAAACATGTAAGACAAATAAATAAATTCTACCCATTTACATGTCACTGTTGGTAAGTCGACAAGTTATTTAGGAAACTTATTATTTTAGTTATTAATTATTAAAAAAAAATGGAAAAGGTAATATAGCCACACTGGGAGATAGGCTACAAGTAAGTGTCAATCAAATAAAAAAAATAAAAAAAGTGTCGATCAAATGAGCAAATGTTCGAGTGACATCACTCTGGCAATGCTCAGCTGCGAAGCATATTTTTCTGTAATTTTGAAAATATGTTAATAAACAGGTTAAAAATCTTCCTCAGTGATCACTACGTACTAGCTTGTTGTTCATCACATGAGTAGCAATGGCTGACTTTAGCATAAAATGTCCCTCCTGTTACGGTCCACCCTGTTACTGTTTTGCACTGTAACAGGGTGGATATATTGTAACATTTGATGTAAAAATTGCATAAATAACTGTTTAAAGCTTGTATTGGTACTTACGATTAATTTATTAGGCATTTAAAAGAAAGAGTGGTCCCACTTTATATTAAGTGGCCTTAACTACTATGTACTTACATTTAAATTAATCATTTGGTACAATGCACTTATTGTGTACATATATGTTTTTACATTGTACTTATATTTTAAAAATACCTGCATGTAATTACATCTGTAATTAATTTCTGTAATTACAGATGTAATTACACTGTTGACCCATCCCTTACATCTTAACCCACCCTTTAACCTACCCATATCACCAAACCTGTCCCTAACCTTACCCGTATCCCACCTCAAGAGCAGCAAAAGTGTTTTGCAATACAATATGAACACAATAACTACATTGTACTTATTTTTTGAAGTACATAGTAATTAAGGCCACTTAATATAAAGTGGGACCGAAAGAGTTGCTAGTATGCATGTAATTGTCAGGAAATAGCACTGTTGTCTGCTGCAGAAAAGCAGCAACGCTACAGGGCTCGTTGTGATGCAGACCCTGAAAGAAGGCAGATACACCTCAATAAAAAGAAGGAGAGGTGGAGGAAGGACGTAAAGGAAGGAAGAAAGAAGAAAGTGTTAGAATTTTTTTGATTAGGTAGAAACTGTAATAAATTATCTTGACTTTGCCATTACAATGTGTGTGTCTCTGTGGTGTGTGTTCGTGTCTGTGTGCTGTGTGTGTGTCCGTGTCTGTGTGGTGTGTGTGTCCAAATGTCCCCACAGGTATAGTAATATCAGTAAACTTTTATCTTGTGGGGACATTTATTTTGCTCCCATGAGGAAAAAAGCTTATACACCAAGTCGTATAGAATGAAGTGTTTTGAAAACCTAAAATAAATGTAGTTCCCTATCGATACTTCACTCGTACTGCGTCTGCGAAGATGCTATGGGAAAAGTCATTTTCTCTCCTTACCTGAAGTCTTTTTTCAATCACGCAGTGTTACTGCACGGCCATTGGTTCGTGCAGTAGTTTAAAGAAACTAACCAATGGCTCGGCGGCGGAGCTGCACGAGCCTATGGCAACGAAGCCCACCAGAGCCCGCCAGAATGGCTGGGGTCATCTGGCTACATAAGCGGGTGCTTCGCCACAGGTTCCTTAGATTTCTTCTCCTTCAACGATGAGGATCATCTCTTCGCTGATTCTGCAATCAAGAAGCCAAAGAAGAAAGAGGCTCAGCCTGCAGCTCGCCGCCGTAGAAGAGCCCGGCACTGGAAGAAGCGAGAAGCCTTCCCCTGCTGCTATCTGGTGTGCTAAACGAGCAAATTTCCTAGTGACGTTGTTGCAAATGTTACATTGAGTGGCTCTATCTTCTTAGGCAAATCAGAGTAGAAAGCGGTCACCTCTTATCGCTGACAGCTTTGCATTAGTGTGTACGTCAATGAAGCTGTGCTCACACAGACAGGAGTCTGTCCCTGATTCGCTCGCGGATCCCCTTCTATGAAGGCGGCCCAGCCTCCCCCGCTCTCATGTTTCTCTTCTCCCAGTCACCTCGGAGAAAGAAACGATGAACTTGTGGTGCTGAGCGATCAGGTTTGAGTGATTTTGTACCGAGCCCGGTACACCTTCAAAGACTAGGTAGGAATTAATTAGTGTTTTCTTTCAGATAGGAGCTGGAGTTTCTCAGATTATAAAGGTGAACCTGCAAGTGATTGCGTTTGTATTTCTAGTGCGTTCTTCTCTTTCCTGCATAACTACAATGTGTTTTGACTTGTGGTGAGCCTTTGAAGTTTTTGTGAATGAGTAGGTTACGTAACATACAGACGTAGTTCCTTTTTGAAGCAGTGGCTTAGTGGAGTTGTAGTTCTATTAAATACATCCGTCTCGCGTGTGTGAGCGGCTTATTTGTTTGTTGTCACATATAGATGTAAGTTGGTGCAAAAATATATTCAGTGCTCGAAGATTTCTTTGCTTGTCCCTCAGAATCTTTATTTGAGAGGTGTACAAAGGAGCAGTTAATACAAATTGCAGAGCGCTTTAGTATCGATATTACTATGCAAGATAAGAAACTGAAGGACATGCTGGTGACAACTTTGAAGTGATCACTGGTTGATAGAGGAGTTTTAGAGGTAAGAACCGAGTCTGTTGTTCCCAGTGTTGTTCTGTGTTTTCTCCTTGAGGATGGCCTTCTTTGTAGGAAGGGGACCATGCATAAAGATGAATTGTAACCTAAAACCCAGATTGTAGTTCCTCTGATGTTTAGAGATCCTGTACTGCAATTGGCTCATCAAGGATTCGCTGGTCATACCGGAGTCTGGAAAACTTATGACCAGATTATGTGACAGTTTTATTGGCCTAAAGTAAAACGAGATGTGGCCAAATATATATGGTCCTGTCATACTACCACTAAGCCCAATCAGAAAATGCCAGCTGCTCCATTACAGCCTATACCTGTGGTTTTCAACCCTTTTGACCATTTGATTATTGATTGTGTTGGTCCTCTGCCACGGTCTAGGGCTGGTCATCATTATCTTCTTACCGTTATGTGCCAGACTACCCATTATTGCAGCTTACCCATTAAGGTCTATCACCACTAAGTCTATTTTGAAGGCCCTCACTAATTTTATATCTACCTTTTGTATTCCCAAAGTTATTCAGTCTGATCAGGGTTCAAATTTCATGTCGAAACAATTCTCAAAAGCCCTGCGTCAACTTCAAGTTTCCCACAATATTTCCAGTGCTTACCATCCACAGAGTCAAGGGGCTCTTGAAAGGTTTCATCAAACCTTGAAATCTCTTTTAAGGTCATATTGTGTGGAACTTGATGCGGATTGGGAAGAGGGTCTGCAATGGATGCTATTGGCTCTATGTGAAGTAATCCAAGAAAGCCTCAGATTTAGTCCGAACGAATTAGTGTTTGGGCATGCAGTACGAGGACCTACTGCTGTCTTAGCTGGTGAATGGCGTAGTTCCAAGTCTCCTGAAAGTATTACTGACTATGTTAATGGATTTCGCTGTTGACTTTATGAGGCACGAGCTATAGCTCAAAAGAAATTGGTTAAGCCTTTCTGTCAAAAAGTCGCTGCATTTTAACTTGAGACTTAAGTCTAGGAGTTTTCAGGTGGGTGATCGGGTACTGGCTTTATCATCTCTTCCTACTAACCCATTTCAAGCTAAGTTTATTGGACCTTATAGGATAGTTAAACATCTGTAATAATTATACGTTGAGCACTCCTGATCGTAGGAGATAAGTTCAAGTTTGTCACATTAACCTGTTAAAATCTTATGTTGATCCAGTGAGTACTGCTTCTGTTAGTGTTGTGACAACGTGTTATCCTTCTAATTGAGAACAACAGGATGTCTTTCCTTCTCCTTCCTGTAGTACGAGTGGTTAATCTTCAGAGAATCTTGACATGGATGGGAATCTTCATTTTCGGGGAAAAGTGGATGGGCGGCTTAACAAATCTCAAATCCTTGCTGATTTGCCTTGTTATTTGTCATATTTGGACAAAGGAAAGAGAAATGACGTTATTGGGTTGATAGCGTCCTTTCCTTCTCTTTTTCTTGATACTGGTCGTTCTTCTATTATTGAACACGACATTGATGTAGGAACCTCCTCTCATATTAAACAAAATGCTTATAGGGTTAATCCAGTAAAACCTCCTCTCCTATTAAACAAAATACTTATATGGTTAATCCAGTAAAACAAGAATTGTTAAAACAGGAAGTAAACTATCAGCTTACTCACAATTTGGCAGAACCTAGTTTTAGTTCATGGAGCTCTCCCTGTTTGTTGGTAAACAAACCCGATGGCTCATATCGATTCTGCCCTGATTATCAAAAGCTTAATTCTCTGACAAAACCCGATTGCTTTCCTTTGCCTCGTGTTGATGACTGTGTTGATCATGTCGGCTCTGCCCAATATGTAAGTAAGTTTGAACTTCTAAAGGGGTACTGGCAGGTGCCTTTAACTGCTCGGGCAAAATAATTATCTGCCTTTGTTATCCCTGACACCTTCCTACAGTATACAGTGATGCCTTTTGGGGGTCGTAACGGCCCCGCTACATTCCAACGTTTGGTGAATTGTATATTGTTGAGAATGTCTAGATGCGAGACCTACCTTGATGATGTCGTTTTATACAGTTCTTCCTGGTCCGAACATGTTAACCAGATAAAATATCTATTTTTCAGTTTAGCTGAGGCTAATTTAACCATCAACCTCGCTAAATCTGAATTTGGAAAAATGATTGTCATCTATTTAGGTAAGGTAGTAGTAAATGGGTGTGTAAAACCCATTAGTGCTAAAGTTGAAGCCATATGCATTTTTCCTATCCCCATTAATCAATGTGAGTTGCATTAGATTTTATAGGTATTACCGGAGTTTTTGTCAGAAGTTTGCTAGTGTGGTTTTGCCTCTGACCGACTCATTGAGTCAGAAAATTGTGTTTCACTGGTCTGAGGTTTGTCAACAAGCCTTCAAGAATTATAAACTTGTGGTGCGGGTGCTGTTCTCTTGCAAGAAGATACAAACGGAATTGAACATCCCGTTAGCTACTTCTCAAAGAAGTTCAACCGTCATCAACAAGTTTACTCAACTGTTGAGAAAGAAGCCCTCGCCCTTGTGTTGGCTGTACAACATTTCGAGGTATATCAAGGATCGATTGCTGCTCCAATTGTCATTTATAAATATCACAACACTTTGGTTTTCCTAAATCGAATGAGAAATAGAAATCTGCAACTTATGCGATGGAGTTTAATTTTACAGCCTTTCCATTTGGAAATTAAACATGTGCCAGGAAAAGATAATGTAATTGCTGACACTCTCTTTAGGATGTAATTTCCTGATGTCTGTGTACATGTTCTTCTCTTTTTCTCTTTGCATTTCTAGGGCCCAGAAGTGCTGGGGCATGAGATGGAGTAAGATGCTTCATGGATAGATGGGTTATATTTTTGACTTGTGTGTAATAATTTCCTCATGTTTTTCCCCCCATTCTCTTTCTCTTGATTATTTTCAGAATCTTTTTGAGGAGGGAGGTGTTACGACCCTGTCTTTTCCCTTCTCTGCCTGTTGGTGGCAGTGTAAAATCTATGTGCGACGTCAATGCCAATTAAAGACATTATGGACGGAGAGTATAAAAAGTGTTACCGATCTGCTCAACGACACTTCCTCTGGTGGAATGTCGTTCTCCAGAAAAGTATTTTGCTCCAACTCTTTGTTTATTATTTTGTCAACGTTCTTTACCCCATTAGATTATTGTTTTTGTTTATATTTACTTTTATCCCTAGACTTTGGCATTTTTTTGTTTCTGTAACCAATAGCTTTTTCTTTTAAATAATCAATCTTGCAACTGAAATATTCATTTGTATGCGTGATCCTCTTTATGTTACGGTCGGGAACGAGCTGGCCATGACACTCCCAACATGCAGATCTATCGCCAAGACATATGTATGACATATGAAGCTATGCAAAATACAAGAATACAATCCTGAATGTATTGTTCAATAACATTAATTGATACCTGCCTACGTACATAAATTCAACTAATAACCACAGAACATTTATTATATAAATAGATATATTGTGTTTAAAGAAATGGACGAATATCAAAGTCCTCATTTAATCCTCTAGGGTACAACGTGTCTAGTGTATAAATCCAGAAAGCCTCACGCTGTAAAAGCAATTTGTTGATATCACCTCCGCGACGCGGACACTTAACTACCTCAAGTCCTATGTACTGAAGAGTGGAAACTGAGTGTCTCGAATCTGTAAAGTGCTGTGCTACCGGACTTTTTGGATCGCGATGTTTAATTGCACATCGATGTTCAGAAATGCGAGTTTTCAGAGGTCTGCTAGTCTTACCAACATAACATAAACCACAGGGCGAACGCAACAGGTAAATGACATTAGCCGTCTTACACGAACTAGTGCCTCGAATTTTAAAGGGGTCATATGATGCTATTTTAAAGATCATTATTTTGTGTATTTGGTGTAACAGAATATGTTGACATGCTTTATCGTTAAAAAAACACATTATTTTTCAAATACTGTACATTATTGTAGGTCCTCTATGCCCCGCCTCTCTCAAACCCAGATTGTCATAGCAAAGTCGGAATTGACCCTTTTTTTTTTTAAATAGCCATTGTGCACAGCCAGCCTTGTACTCTTCCAGGTTAAAAAAAAACTGTAGTCCATAAAATGCGTTGCACAAATTCGAACATCTGGGTTGTGCTGTTCTGTTGTAAATAAAATCTTAACCAATGATTCCTAATTTCATCTATTTCCGGAAGGCCAAATAAAGTGCATTTGCTTTCGCACTGAATCACACAGCGTCTCCCTGACATGGCTGCATCAACACGACTGCTGTTCCTGAAACCACACCTTCTTTCTTTGCGTGCACATTTGGGCGGCATTATGCTAATATTTCCACATAGTGACGTAGATATGTGGGGGCGTGTTAGAACGAGGCGTTTTAGGTAGGCGTGGTTGACTCTTAACCTTTATAAAGAATATCTCTTTGGATTTGAGACTTTAGTCTTTGCAACTTTACAGATCTTCTTTATGCACCAAGCGCTTGTAACACTTCAAAGAGAAATGAAAACTTGCAAATCGCATCATATGACCCCTTTAAAAATTTTAGCCATGTGAGGATGTGTAAAGGTCGACGTCTTATATGTGAAATTGCACTGTTGACAGTTACCGCATCTGTAATTCCCATATGGTATTTTGTTCAAGAAATGAGGAGCAGGTTTCAAATCGGCTCTGACCAAAATATTTCGGAGATTAGGTGTTTTCTTATACACTAAACAAGGTGGTTTGTCAAAACATTTCTTGAGGTTGAGATCACTCTCTACAATATGCCAATGTTTCAATAAAACATTATCAATGTCCTTCGAAACAGGCGAATATTGGATATAACAATTAACACGACGGTCAATTTTTTTTAACGAGACTCTCTTGTTGTGACGCATCTTTAAAATGACTAACTGCAGACTGAATCCACTCTTCTCGATATGATCGTTTTCTGAATCTCTCTGATAAAATTTGTGATTGCTGTTGAAAATCTTCATCACTGCTGCAAATACGGTGAATACGACTAAATTGGGAAATTGGTAACGAACGCTTTAATGGCACAGGATGATAAGATTGTCAGTGTAAGATAGTGTTACGGTCAGTTGGTTTGCGATACAAAGTAGTTTCAATGCCTGATGCAGTGCGAAGAACAAGCACGTCCAAAAAATTAATTTTCTCTTGATGAAATTCCATCGTGAATTTCAATGCACTACACTTATTATTAACCAAGCTATAAAACTCTAGTAGCTCAGATTCAGTACCACTCCATACTAAAAAAACATCATCAATGTATCGCTTCCATAGAACAATGTGTCTCAAGAAACCATTCGCCCCAGAGTTTAACACAAACTGATGTTCAAACATCCCACAAAATAAAGATGCAAAACTTGGGGCCATCTTGGAAGCCATACTGACCCCTGAGATCTGCAAATACTTATCTGACCCAAACAAAAAATAATTATGTGAAAGCACCAATTTTGCCAAGTCACTCAAACATACAATACTTGGAACCTGACAAGGATGTTGATTGAGAAAAAATTCAATTGCCTCTAGCCCTCCCTGAAATGGAACATTGGTATAATGCGATTCAACATCCATGGTGACTAGAATGACAGGACAATCAGGTAATGTCACATTATTAATGAGTTCGATAAAATCCATCGTGTCTCTAATATAAGAAGGTAAAGACGTGACTAAAGGTTGTAAATGGAAATCAATGAAAGCCGAATTTTTTTTCTGTAAGTGATCCAATTGCTGCCACTATGGGTCTCCCAGAAGGGATATCCCTATAAGGTTTATGAATTTTAGGCAGCGTGTATAGTACCGGTGTAATCGGATGCTCAACACACATATACTCATATTAATTTGTCAACAAACCTGAATCCACAAAGAGTTTTAAAGTAATGTGTACAGATGTTTTGAAATGAGCCAAAGGATTCTTACTCAATTTTTTGTAAAAAAATGAAATAGAAAGTTCTGAGTTTGAATCTGAATTTCAAATTCATAATTTTGTCGATCTAAAATCACCACTGCTCCACCTTTGTCAGCACTTTGAATAACTATAGACAAATCTTTTTTAAGTGATTCCAATTCAGACGATTGTATCTCCGTCAAATTATGTGCAAGTTTATATTGTCGTTTAGATTTTCATATAGATACAACATCACTTTCTACAAGCCTGCAATAAGTATCCAAAGAATCATTTCTATTTTTAAAGGGAACAAAGGTGGATTTACCTCTAAAACCAGTCTGATGTTGTTCACTAGAATTATAGTCCTCTATAGATGTACCACAGTCACTTTCCCGTGACTCAGAGGTTGTATCCGACATAGAAACTCTGGAGTCCAATGAGTGAGTCTGCTGTGAACTGGCCTGTCTCGCATTAAAAAATTATTTAAGTCTGAAATTACAAAAACATTTTTGCAAATCAATGTAAGTGTCAAATTCATTACAGTGTGCAGTTGGTGAGAACGAAAGTCCTTTGTTAAGGACAATTAAACAGTCATTAGAGATCACTTTGCTCAAATTGATGACATTAATCACTTCTGCATCATACTTCGTGTCAAATATTGAGATCTTACGGGAGCTCTTTTTGCTCCTCCTGCATTTTTTCTTTGAAGAGAGATGTTGAATTGTCGTCCGCCTTCTAAAGATAGTTCAGACTGGGACAGATTGCTGGAGTCTGAATCCCGATCGAATTAACGTCCTTGTCAGGTTCCAAGTATTATATGTTTGAGTGACTTGGCAAAATTGGTGCTTTCACAATTATTTTTTGTTTGGGTCAGATTACTATTTGCAGATCTCAGGGGTCAGCATGGGTTCCAAGATGGCCCCAAGTTTTGCATCTTTATTTTGTGGGATGTTTGAATATCAGTTTGTGTTAAATCTGTGCCATTAAAGCGTTCGTTACCAATTTAGTCATATTTGCCGTATTTGCAGCAGTGATGAAGATTTTCAACAGCAATCACAAATTTTATCAGAGAGATTCATGTAGCAAATTAGCTCAAAAGGGAAATATTTATAATTAATTATAACTGGTTATAATTAATAATACATATTTAGATTAGATCTTAGAATTAACTGTAGCAGAATCAATATTACAATTATTTGATCTGTCCGTCTACCGAGCAGACAATATAATAATTTATCAGTTCATGGAAAGATTATTTTCCTGGCCAAGGAACAATAGCTTTCCTACTTTATGCAGTACTAGCAGTAATTTAGCATGTAGCAAGATTCAACATTCAGTGACCATGAATTGTGAGCAACACACAGAGACAATCAATTGAGAATATAAGGGATTTAATAAATGAAACTATAGCTAACGTACAACTAAACTAAGCAAAACACATATATACAGAATGAAGGAAAGTAAGGAAAGAGAGAGAAGAACAAAAGAATAGCGGTATTTCACATCAATTAAACACAACCTAATGAGAATCATTAAAGAATCAAAAATCACCTTAAAAGGGGCTGAAACTTAAACACGCATCTAAATGGTTGTAAACGGTTACTTGCAATGGCTTCATTGCTGAACAAGAGTCCTGATGCGGTAGACAACGGAGGTTCTTGAGTTCTTTAGGAATGAGCTGGAGGTTTTCCTGGTTCTTCTGAAGATAGGAAAGTCTACAGCGGATCGACAAAGTTACTTGAAGATAAAAACTGCCGGAAAATCAAACTCAAAAGGAGAGTTTTGAGGAGTCTTGGATAGTGTCCATCTCAAGAAGAAAGGTTTTGAGCCAAGATTAGTCTGAGCTAATGACTTTTGATAGTTCCTATCCACAGCCACCTTTTGGGTGGACTAATTTTTGAGAGGGAGAAGTTTTTTTTGTCTCCCTTTATGGACCATTTGCATGTTTATGGCTGGTGTGGACGACTGGTGTAGTTTTAGCCAAAATATAGTACAAATAGTATGATGCATTTCACAATCACATACTGTACATCATTGTTTGATGAATAAAGAGCAGATCATTTTGATACCAAGAA
>NW_015666173.1:308029-312724 GCF_001515625.1 Sinocyclocheilus rhinocerous
TAAATGGTTGTAAACGGTTACTTGCGTTGGCTTCATTGCTGAACAAGAGTCCTGATGCGGTAGATAACGGAGGTCTTTGATGAGTTCGTTAGGAGTGAGCTGGAAGTTTACTTCTGGGTCTTCTGAAGATAGGAAAAGTCCACAGCGACTCGAAGTTACTTGAAGATAAAAACTGCCGGAAAATCAAACTCAAAAGGAGAGTTTTGAGGAGTCTTGGATAGTGTCCATCTCAAGAAGAAAGGTTTTGAGCCAAGATTAGTCTGAGCTAATGACTTTTGATAGTTCCTATCCACAGCCACCTTTTGGGTGGACTAATTTTTGAGAGGGAGAAGTTTTTTTTGTCTCCCTTTATGGACCATTTGCATGTTTATGGCTGGTGTGGACGACTGGTGTAGTTTTAGCCAAAATATAGTACAAATAGTATGATGCATTTCACAATCACATACTGTACATCATTGTTTGATGAATAAAGAGCAGATCATTTTGATACCAAGAAAGAAACATTTAGAATATATTAAACCAGAGATACATGCATACACCTGAATATGAGCGTTCAGAGCTTAACTAATACAAATAACGAGTGGTAACTAGGCTAATCTAATAGGGAAACATACAAACAACACATGCATATACCAGATACAATTGTAACCGATTAATTATAGTCTAAATAAAGAAATGTCTTTATGTGTGTGTGTGTGGATGTGTGTTATGTGAGCATGTTGTAGTTTGCTGGTCAGCCAGGCCCATTGGTGCCTGGCCCCGGGGTTCATTTACGTCTCTTTGGAATGTGTTTGAAGTCGATGGGGAGACCAGAGAGTTGATCTGGTTGGCCTCGAATTGATAATGGGGGGAAAACCATTGGCAATTTAGCACCCATATAACGGTAGAATCTGGGGCCAGGACTGTATATGTGCAAATGTCAAAAGGCTAAAAGGGTCTCTAAGACATAAAGCCCCCATGACCCTCAATTATCCTAAACAGACGCTACATTCAGAAAACGTTCATATCGAGAAGAGTGGATTCAGTCTGCAGTTAGTCGTTTTAAAGATGTGTCACAACAAGAGAGTCTTGTTAAACTAAACAATTTGACCGTCGTGTTAATTGTTATATCCAATATTCGCCTGTTCATTTGGCATATTGTAGAGAGTGATCCCAACCTCAAGAAATGTTTTGACAAACCACCTCGTTTAGTGTATAAGAAAACACCTAATCTCTGAAATATTTTGGTCAGAGCTGATTTGAAACCCCTCCTCATTTCTTGAACAAAATACCATATGGGAATTACAGATGCAGTAACTGTCAACAGTGCAAATTCACATATAAGACGTCAACCTTTACACATCCTCACACGGCTAAAATTTTAAAAATTCGAGGCACTATTCGTGTAAGACGGCTAATGTCATTTACCTGTTGCGTTGCCCCTGTGGTTTATGTTATGTTGGTAAGACTAGCAGACCTATGAAAACTCACATTTCTGAACATCGATGTGCAATTAGACATCGCGATCCAAAAAGTCCGGTAGCACAGCACTTTGCAAATTCGAGACACTCAGTTTCCACTCTTCAGTACATAGGCATTGAGGTAGTTAAGTGTCCGTGTCGCGGAGGTGATATCAACAAATTGCTTTTACAGCGTGAAGCCTTCTGGATTTATACACTAGACACGTTGTCCCCTAGAGGACTAAATTAGGACTTTGATTTTCGTCCATTTCTTTAAACACAATATATCTATTTATATAATAAATGCTTTGTGGTTATTAGTTGAATTTATGTACGTAGGCAGGCATCAATTAATGTTATTGAACAATACATTGAGAATTGTATTCTTGTATTTTGCATAGCTTCATATGTTTTGTTTTGTTGTTTGTTTATATATTTTTTTCTTTGTTTTTCTCCTTGGTTGATATGTCATTGTTTTGGTATTATTATTATTATTATTACCATGATAATATTGTACGGTCATGTTACCTTTGATCACCTGGAGGTAGGCCTATAAAGATTGGTACATCAGTGTTGTTCATTTGTCTGATGAAGAGCCTGCGTGCTCGAAACGTCACACATGCTATGCGACAGTTTTAAAATAAATTTTTGATACTTTTGGAGCTTTGGTGTTGCCGACTTTACATTTAAAAATTTTTACTATCTATGTGTGCCTGGGCTACCACGCCGACTGGCTTAATGCTAGTGGCCTATGGCTATGTGTGCCTGGGCTACCACGCGGACCAGCTTAACACTAGCGGCCTATGACTATGTGAGCATTGGCTATCATGCCGACCATCTTAACAATAGTGGACTATGACTATGTGTGCCTGGGCTACCACGCCAACTGGCTTAACTCTTATTAGACGCGCACTGTATAATGTTAATTAACAAAATGGATATACGTTGCAGTCCGATAGATAAGACCCCAGCACCCACCTGAGCAAATATAATAATTTAGTAATTTGATAACTGCTGTTACTTTCTCCATTTCATCATTCCCAGCGGCAGTGTAACAGCTCATTAATTCATGTTCGTGCAATGATGAGATGGACAAAGTTAGCCAATGCATGCCATTTTACTCTCTCATGCAGATAAAAGGTGTTACAGTACACAAACTCCTGGGTGGATTGACTTGAATGAACTGAAATAAAAGCTGAATATAAACGTTCTTTCTCCGTTTTCTGAACTGCACAGTGGGAGCACACGTCACATGAGCACATTTCTCCGAACTACTTTCATTACAGTACTTGAGTACATTTGTTCTACTTTCTAGAGTATAATTAAATTGTGGTACTTTTACTTTTACTTGAGTAAAATACAACTAAATTATTTTCAACTTCGCTACATTTATTTTTCACCAGAAGTACAAAGTACAAAAGAAATATAGAATAAAAAATAGACAAAGGAGGCGCCGATGGAGAATCAGAGCGAGCCGGCGTTTGACAGGCACTTTTCAAACTTCTGGGGTGGAGCCCTGCGCTTTAGCCAATAACAGACAGGTCTGACTCGGGTGCAAAACCAATAAAAACTTCCAGTTCAGCTAGGGAGCGGGGCGTTCAAACCACGCTTTGCTTTGACTGTCAATCACCGGCGTTGTCGTTTTGAATCAGCATAGCGTTTCAATATTTTAGTGAATGTGAGCTATACTCTGATTTTAAATTGTCATTTTGTCAGCTCCTGAAATGGGTCATACCGTTGATATTACCAGAGCACAAAGCAGTATAAGTAAATAGAAAACTCGGTTGATAGAATTATTGCATGGATGGAGCAAGAACAATGTAAATGTCTAAAATGCATGCACACAGTTCAGTTGAATGGTAAAAATCGCCGTCTTTAACAGTGCAGTTAAACTAAATGTACGAAGCTAAAATAACCTCAACATTAATAACATTGAAATAAGAGCGCATGCATTTTTACGTGATAGATCAACCATGATTTATCTGTTAATGAGATGCATTTTAAATCACTTTTTCTGTGTGCGTGCTTTGGATGGGTGTGCACATGGGCAATGTAACAAGATACTCTATGCATGATCGGACAATTTATACATATCCAAAACGAGACGATGTGAACATGCGGTGCATGTCTCATTCATACTTGAAGCCGTAGGGCGCTCTCGAGCAGAAAGTCCAAAACGGCCTAGTAGAATTAATATATAATAATTTATGACGTGTAGGAAATCCCTAATATGGACAAAGGCGTCCCGCTATCACTGTATAGCTTAAAAAAAAAAAAAAAAGGTATTTTCCAGGTAATAAATATAGTATATGAATAATGCAGTGCTAATTGACATAACATTTATTACAGTATAGAAACTATTCTGCCTTATGTTTGTATAAACCAATCCTAAAATTGTCATTAGGAAAATACAGAAAAAAATATTATAGAATACAAATGATTGGTTATCGTCCAGCAGTGTATTTGATTTGTTAGGCCTTAATTTTTTTTAAATTGGCTATCAATTAGACAAAAGTTTTTTTTTTTTACATTTCTGCCCCCCTCATTTCTAAAATGATGGCCATGCCCCTATGTGTGCAGTACAGAAAACAGTGCACGAGTCTTCTTGTGCTTGAATGGTTTAAAGTCATATTAAAATGCGCACAAAGGAATCGATAAGAGGAATCGAAATTTAAATTTTATAACAAGTAGATTATTCCTGACCTTAAGCATCCTATTCCAGAATTGGAATAGATTTTAGATTCCCAAGCTAAGGTATGGGTTAACGTGTTAAATAAAATGTTCTTTTTTTGTCCTACCGAAAATGTGCCTGGAGTCCACCTTTGTTATTATCACAAACTACACTTTCAATGTGATTTTAAACCATTCAAGTCAAGAAGACTCGCGGGCTGTTTTCTCTGCTGCACACACATCCTTGTGTAAGTGAGTGTTAGCCTGTTGATTTTCATTCATAGTATTCAGCTAACTATGAAATATTTTGTAATAAGATATCTAAGATTTTTTTTTTTTCTTCAATATTTATTTTTTACCTTATTGTAATCGAAATTAGGAATGGACAAGAATATTGGAACCATTAAAATTCAAACGATGCCCAACTTTACCCATACCCCACATTATTTTTTTCTGGCACCTTTCTATTCACACTGTTTTAGACCCTTTCTTTTCTTTTAAACCTTCACTTACCCTTCTTTGCTTTTGCCCTTCTTAAAAACAACCACATAATCTTATACGTGAATGTACTTTTCAAAATTAGTTA
>NW_015666173.1:312748-312893 GCF_001515625.1 Sinocyclocheilus rhinocerous
TCGTGTTTGAAACAGTTAGCTTCTGTGGTTCCATGTTGCTTCTTTTCACAGTGAGACAGAAAATACAGAAAATATAACATTCTATACTGCGAAACAAGCTATGTCAATTAGCATTGCATTGCAATTGTGTGTTTAGTGTGTTTAT
>NW_015666173.1:314849-322602 GCF_001515625.1 Sinocyclocheilus rhinocerous
CACATTTCAATTCACACTGTTTTAAACCCTTTCTTTTCTTTTAAACCTTCACTTACCCTTCTTTGCTTTTGCCCTTCTTAAAAACAACCACACAATCTTATACGTGAATGTACTTTTCAAAATTAGTTATAAAACAGCTGCTCCTGGCAACAGGGATAGGTAGTATGCGTGCTTAACAGTGTCAAACATGACAATTTATGAGACTAATATCATGTTTTGCTCCAAAATCACTATATAACATCAGTCGTGTTTGAAAGAGTTAGCTTCTGTGGTTCCATGTTGCTTCTTTTCACAGTGAGACAGAAAATATTTTTTCTATAACATTCTATACTGCGAAACAAGCTATGTCAATTAGCATTGCATTGCAATTGTGTGTTTATTGTCTTCCACGTTTCATCAGTCAAAGCGTCTCTATCTGCAAGTTATTCAGCTGTAGTGAGATCTGATGCATTTGTCCATATAAGGGATTTCCTGGGTCTCACTTTTGAAACAGACATTACAGTACATCGGTGTTAAGATTAGGGTTAATCCTGCTCCAGAATGCTCACATTGTCTCATTTTGGGTAAAAATAGAAAAATAATACTAAAGTACTTTGTAACGCAGTAACTTAAGTAGTTTTTCAGTAAACTACTTTTTTTACTCTTACTTGAGTCATATTATTTTTAAGTACTTTTACTTGTACTCAAGTAAATTATTCCTTAAGTAGCAATACTTTTACTTAAGTACAATTTCTTAGTACTCTTTCCACCACTGCTCGGGACTACAACAACCATAGATAGTGATCTTAAGCGATAGCTCTTTTTTTTCCCCCCTTCTCCCGCAACACTGTCATTGATATGCAGTGGTGTATAAAAGCACCTGAAAGCCATACTCAAGTAAAAGTACAGATATCTTACCAGAAAATGACTTTGGTAGAAGTTGAAGTCACCGTTTAGAATATTACTTGAGTAAAAGTCTTAAAGTATGTGATATTTATTGTACTTAAGTACAAACAATATTTTTTAAATCTCGAACGTACTTAAGTATTGAAAGTAAAAGTAAATGCAAAATGGAAAATAAGCAAATAAATGTATATAAAGAAATGTTCATACACAGCTTGAGTAGCAAGAATGATTTCGGTTTTAACTCTTTCATCCATTTTGTATTTTTGGATAAGAATAAGAAGCACTTCATCCGGTACTTATTGTCTTTCATTCGAACATAAGAAAACATGTCTGGAATCTGCATCTGAAATAGTATTTAGATGTATTCACACAGTTTAATGTAGCTCAGAGGGGACATGGATGCATTTAAACTGCAGTTACAGATGCATGAATAATGCTTTATTTTAAACATAAAACGTTGAATACTGATATTTGAAATGATTTAAAACATGAAAAAAATAGTCGAAATGTGAAATTAAAACCCGCCAATAGGTGACCGCAAGAGACTTAATGAGCGAGTCATTGAGATTCAACCGATTCGTTCAAACGGCTGATTCATTCAGGAACAAAGTATTTCCCTGCGTCCCAATATGCATACTATGAACCCTATCTGCCCTAAATAGTATTGAAAATGACTAATATCACATAGAATTTAGGATGGATCGTATGCACATTGGGACGCAGTAATGAGCTATCTGACTAATGAGTGAATTTAAAATTGGCTCTGACTAATGAGTGAATCACTGAATCATTTTATTCAACCGATTCATTCAAAAAGCTGAATCATTCAATAAGTAAACGCCATTGCTCAGAGACGCAAAAACAGTGCCATAACCTTTGTTTGGAACTATTTTCGTTGGCAAAATTGAGCAAAAACAAGCAATATTATGTCTAAAATGTAAGTCACTTATTGCTAACTTTACTGAACTTGTATAAAATGATTATTAAATTTGTTATGCTGATATCTGCAGATCAATCGGAATTTAGAATGCCTTGAATTTTGAGTTTTAATGGACTAATTAATGTGCGTGCACTCTCGGTGTGTGATTTGGTGATATACAATAATGTCAGATCGCACATCATTACAACAACACTTACCATATTAATCGCAGAAGATATAGCCTACTGTATATCGTACACCCTGGACTCGACTTGAGTGGAAAATGAAATCACCCACGGTTGTGCGCACACTTGTTTGCAGATTGACAAAGGTGTTTTTAGGAGTCTAACTTGCAAGCGCCAGACCACTGATTCGTCAAACCTGCTTTCCTGCAGTCCGTGTTCTTCTGACTATTTTGTAGTAAGTAACGAATATGCTTCGGGAAAATGTATCGGAGTAAAAGTATACATTTTAATTAGGTAAAAGTAAAAGTTGGCTGAAATATAAAAACTCAAGTAAAGTACAGATACTCCCAAAAAATACTTAAGTACTGTAGCGAAGTATTATTACTTCGTTACATTACACCACTGTTGATATGACTGTGATAAGCACGTGCTTCTGGTGCTGCGTGCAGCTGAAATCAACCACACACTCATCACAATGGAAACATCGACCTTAGAAATAACGAATGTGAACATTGAGATTATGCCGATGTATATGGCGAACCCCAGTTGAAATGCATACACAAGAATGCTTATTTAACCTGTTTTCATGTCCGTTACTATTGGCATGTCCTCTGAGTGATTACATGCTCTAAATTGCGTTTTGCCCCAACTGTTTAAACACAGATGCTAAATGCTGCTGCTAATATGCTAAATATTTTCTCCTGCATACGATGCAAACTGCTAACATGACATTTAGTGTAAACTTGCTTACGGTTGCTCATTTTTTAATTCAAATAGGCAGACCCCACAATGTACACAGTGATATGATTTAAAAGAGCATTCACTTATCTTAGATGTTGATTTTAGCTGTTTCTGAAGCACGTTGCAAACTGCTACAGCAAGCAAGAGTCATATGTTTATTGGTAGCCAATGAGCTTGCTGCTTAACATTCACAGGAGAGAACCAATCAGCTGTGCCATGTGATAATGATGTCATTATGTCAGATTGAGTTAGACCTATCGGACTGCGCCATCTAGAGTTTCATGCCAGAACTCTGTATATACACAGATGTGGCCAATGAAAAATGCGCACGCAGAGAAAAGGGATCATGCGTGACCACGGTGTGTTACGCAGCACCACAGGGAATGCTCTAACACACAAAAGACATGATCAGTAGGAGGCAGTCATGTAACATACTGTACTGATGCGGCAGAAAACATTAATCACGGCAAACTATAGTCTGTTGAAGTTTATTGCGTGTACTGCACAAAAGGTCAATAAAATATTCATGATTCTGTTATCAAAAGTATTATCAGGTGTTTATCACAACATTTTGATCACTGAAAAATCATTTCAAAAGCATTACTCTACAGCGCTTACTTTTATTATGCTTCTCTATACGTTGTGGATAATCTAAAATCACCATCTAAAACATAGCTTAATGTGGTAAGAACTACAACCAGAAAACCAACATACAGTATTTTTCACACTCCCCTTGTGTTATGAACAATTTACCACAAAAACGAACACCGACAAACTAAAGAGGAGACCATAAAAGCAATTCAATTTAATTTAAAAGTGGAAATATCCCGTGTTGCTGGCGAAGGACGTTACACGAAGAGAAAAAATAAATTAACAAAATAGTTTTTTTTCAACCGTGAGAGAGTGGCGTAGTACGTTTTTGTAATTGCTTAGTCTTTGACGCGAGTGACATGAGTTTGAATCTGACAGACAAACAAAATGTATTTTTGCTACATGATCTGACCTAAAAATAACATTTACAAAAATAAATACAGGGTCTGTGTTTCTGTAAGTGCAAATGAAGTGATGAAGCAGAGGAAAACAGTTAGCTTACGTTTTACAGTAGGCATGCTCCTCTAAAAATGGCTGGTCTATTTTTATTATTATAATTATTATTATTATACTAAAACTCTGGGCTGAGCCTGTTGTGTCATTTTTTGGGGGGTATTTATTTAGTGATTGGTAGTTTTATTGGGGTCTATTTGTTCCTGGTTAAAAGCATTCATTTTAAAAGCTGGAAACCTGTTAAAACGTTCATTTAGTTCAGATAATTTTGCATGAACACAGAGAAGATGAAACAAATCACCGCAAACTTGCAAATGTTTGTCATACTCCGTGTGCAAGGACTTTAAGAGTGTGCGTTTAATTTGTCGACTTAGAACTCATGATAGTTTCGTCGTGGCGGACAAGATTTTCTGGTCTGATGAATCTCAATTCCAAGCATCATGTTTGAAGGAAACTAGGCACTGCTCATCACCGGCAGAGTACCATCCCAAAAGTAAAGTGTGGTGGTAGCAGCCTCATGCTGTGGGGCTGATTTTCAGTGGCAGGGACTGAAGGACTCATCAGAGTAGAAGAAAAGCTCAAAGCACCAAAATATTGAGATAGCCTTAAAGAAAACCCAGTCCAGAGCATTCAGAACCTCAAACTGGGCCGAAGGTTCACCTTCCAACAGGACAATGACCCTAAGGAAGTCGTGGCCTAATGGTTAAAGAGTCGGACTCGTAACCCAAAGGTTGCGAGTTCGAGCCTCGTACCGGCAGGGATTGTTGGTGGGGGGAGTGAATGTACAGCGCTCTCTTCCACCTTCAATACCACGACTAAGGTACCCTTGAGCAAGGCACCAAACGCCCAACTGCTCCCCTGGCGCCGCAGCATAAATGGCTGCCCACTGCCCCGGGTGCGTGTTCACAGTGTGTGTGTCTGTTCACTGCTGTGTGTGTGTGCACTTTGGATGGGTTAAATGCAGAGCACTAATTCCAAGTATGGGCCACCATGCTTGGCCACATGTCACGTCACTTTCACTTTTTTATAGACAACTCTGTGAATGTCCTTGAGTGGCCCATCCAGAGCCTGGGCTTGAACCCAATCAAATATTTATAGAGAAACATGAAAATGTGTGTCTGTCTGTCCCCATCCAACCTGACAGAGCTTGAGAGTTGAGGAGGCAAGGAGAAATATTATATATAATATATATATATATATAGCAACAACTCCCTTTTAGTTAGGATGTTGCTCTGAGGAGGTTCTACAGACATTCGACTGGTACAGAAAGATAAAACCACTTCTCCAAACAAATATTCTTTTTGTTTGGAGAAGTTTGGACTTATATCCACCCAGGATAAGCCCAGGCTTATATCCGCTCACCCCTATGCACTAGCGCCCTCAAGCTACTCCAAGTGGTATTACAATTGACCCAGATACTTTTCTATTTTCCAATAGGCAGTGAAAATTAAAGCAGTCTGAACCAAGTAACGTTACATACCCCTCCCCGTGGTCTAAAAATTTGACCCATGGCAAATTTTTACATTTTGGGTATGGTAAGTATCCACCTGAGCCGGATCAGACAACATAGTCACCCTGTAATTAACAGGTCCTAGCTTTTTTACTATTTTTGCTGGGCCCTTCCATTTCGGAGAAATTTTAGCCATAAAGGCATCATCCGCTCGAGAGAGAGGATGAGTTTTTACCCAAACTAAATCTCCCTCTTCGAAGTTCTGAGCTCTTCTTCTAAAGTCATAGTACCTTCTCTGTTTAGTTTGAGCCTTCTCTACATTCTCCCTTACTGACTCATACAGATTTTTTTGGCGTTCAAGAGTACTATAGGATGGTTGGTCGGGGTCTGGAGGGTTCTGTAAGGCTCTCTGCAGAGGTCCTTTCAGTTGTCGGCCTAAAGCCATTTCTGCCGGAGAATAACCGGTGCTTTCGTGCCAGGCAGTATTTAGCAAATCTGAACTCATAAACCCATTGATCCCAGGTACGGTGGTTCTGATCAACATATGTGGCAATCATCGTCTTTAGGTTCCGATTGACCCTTTTAGTGAGGTTAGACTGAAGATGATATCTCATACGTGACAGCATTAAAACCACTTTTAGCTGGTGTGTGCGCAATAACACAGCGGGTGACTCAACTGCATACCTTCTAGACAATACGTCAGGCACTACATTACATTGTCCTCTTCTATATCGTATGGTAAAATGATATCCCTGCAGCCTTATAGTCCATCTTTCCAGTCTGGATGAAGGTTTGGGATGCTGGAATAGCCAGACTAGGGATGCATGATCTGTGATCACTTCAAATGCTCTGCCCTCTAGGTAATGGTGCCACTTCTCTACAGCCCATACCACTGCGAGACACTCTTTTTCCGATGCTGAATAAGATTTCTCAGCACCTCTGAGCAAACGGGATGCGTAGGCAATTACTCTCTCCTGGCCAGCCACCTCCTGTGTTAAAACAGCTCCTAAGCCCACATCACTCGCGTCAGTCTGTACTTTAAAAGAAGATTCGAAGTTAGGTGCGTTTAAAACAGGTGCCTTAGTGAGTTCGTCTTTGATAAGATCAAACGACCGTTGGCACTCGTAAGTCTACTTCCACTTCGCCTCTTTCTTCTTCAGTGCGTGCAATGCTGCTGTTTTACTAGAAAGATAAAACGATGGTACCAAGTTGCTAGACCCAGACATCTCTGAACCTCCTTTAAGTTCTTGGGAGTAGGAAATGTCTTGATCGCATCCACCTTGTCTGCATTCATCTTGACTCCCTCAGCTGTGATAGTGTGTCCTAGGTAGTCGAGTGAAGAACAGATGAACTTACATTTCGTGAGGTTAAGTGTGAGATCGACCTTGTGTAAACTCTGGAACACTTGCTGGAGATGGTGCATGTGAGACTGGATATCTGGGGAGTATACAATGATATCATCGATATAGACCATGCAACATTTGTTCTTATGCTCTCTTAAGACTTGTTCCATCAGTCGTTGGAATGATGCTGCTGCATTTTTGAGGCCAAACAGAAGACATAAGAATTAATATAGCCCTGAAGCAGTAATGAAAGCTGTCTTTTGTACACTTGCAGCATCCATTTCGACTTGCCAATAACGCTCTTTAAGTCCAAGGTGCTAAACACTTTGGCTCCTTGGAGAGCATCCAGAATGTCTGTGATTTGAGGCATCGGGTATGCGTCGAGGGGAGTCTTTGCATTCAGACCACGGTAATCAATGCATACCCTAGATCCTCCATATTTTTTTTGTCTACGACTACCACAGGTGAGGCCCACGGAGAAGTAGAAGGTTTGATGATTTTTAATTGCAGCAACTCCTTAATTTGCTCTTCAATAAAATCATTCTTAACTTTAGAAACTCTGTACGGTCTCTTTGTTAAAGGAAGCTCGTCAATAGTCTTAATCTCATGCTTGATCAGACTTGTACAGCCTAGATTTGAGGTACATACTGAAAGCCAATCATACAAGAGAGCTTTCAATTGACTCTTTACCTGGACTGCAGCATGAGAGTTTTCCACTACTCGGTCGATTAGCGTCGACTTCTCATCGTGCATCAACTCGACTTCTCCTTGTGCAGCATAAAATCGTACAGCAGGGTGCTCGTGCATTTTATTAAAACACATGGGGTGACTATGGTTAGTATCAGGCAGAGATATACGTGAACCATTAAAATCGATGGTGATTTTGGCTTCAAGGAAATTCAATCCCAAGATGATAGGAACTGCCAAATCCTCATCCGTCATCACATAGAATGTGACCTCATACTTCGCTCCGTACATCTCACATTCCCAGAGTACCTTACCCTGAGCTTTTTGACTCTGGCCATTAGCAAGCATAAACGTCTGAGCGCTTCTGGTCAAATGCTCATCCTTCCTCTTTCGTCTCTGCCATACTTTCTGCTGCATCAAAGAAAAAGTGCTTCCCGTATCAATCACAGCATTGAAGAATGAGTGATTTAAAACAATGGGTGCTTGCAGTACATTGTTA
>NW_015666173.1:322824-327718 GCF_001515625.1 Sinocyclocheilus rhinocerous
TCTCTTGACTCCATCGTCTCTTACTCTCAGACCAGTCCTTCTCTATTTGAGTGCCGAGACGAACTAGCTCATCAATAGTTTTCACTGTTCCCCTCAACAGTGAAGCCAACCGCGGATTGCAGTTTCTTAATGTTGCCTGCGCTAATTCAGCTTCAGACAACAAAGGGTTAATATTTAGTGACATCACTCTATAGTTAAAAGCAAAGTCTCGCACACATACATTCACCCTCTGTCGATAACTTGCTAACTTCTGTGCAGCTTCTTCCTTGTGGTCTTCATTCAAAAAAGAGAATAAGAATTTATCTTTGAAGGAATCCCAATCTGTAATATACGGTTTCTCTGCTCACCACCAGCTCTTAGCGGTTCCTTTAAGGCTCATGGATAACGCCGCCAACAACTCTTCGTGGAGCAGAGGTCTCAATTCCTTATAATCTTCAAAGCGAACGATAAATTCAATGGGATCTTCTGAATTCAAATTACTAAAGGTAGGTAACTATTTTAACAGACGGCAGATGAGATGCGGAAGAAAGATATGTTACTTGCCTCGTAGTGTCTTGTGGAATTGAAGTGATCCTAGATGGTGTTTGAGATGTTTTGTGAGACGCATCCGTGCTGGAATGAACAGGAGTTGACATGAAGGGTTGGATCACCTTGAACTGTTGCTCCAGCTGTTTATCGCGCCGTTTCGAAACAATCCACTATGCTCTTACTTAGTTCATCCACTTTGGCATAGCATTGTTGGTGAACCCAATCTAATTCTCTCTGCAGACGATAATTCATTCTGTCTTCATATGCTCTTAATTTTGTGCTCACTGTCTCGGAGGTAATGAAGTAGCTAATTCTGTGCTCAATATCAACAAGGTGCTCTTCGATATTACACATTCGCTGGCTCACTGTCGGTAACTCATCTTCTTGAAAATCAAGAGGCGGAGAAGGTAAGGGTAAATCAACAGGTTTGTCAACTTGCTCAACTCTCTGATCTGGGGACCCATCTCTATCTTCCTCTGAATCTAAGTACAACTCACTAAAAGTATCTATCAGATTTGTTACAGGTTCTCTGCGATGAACGAATGCCTCATCGTAATACTCAGCGATGTGCTCTCTTTCTTCCATAGCAGTTGATTGTTAGGGATATTTGTTTGTGAAGGGTTTTCAGTACCGTCGAAATTTAAATTTTAAATATAGGGGACCCCACCAAAGCTCAAGACAAGTCAGGTCGGTCAGTCCCTGTTCGGGCGCCAATCTGCAACACCTCCCTTTTAGTTAGGATGTTGCTCTGAGGAGGTTCTACAGACATTCGACTGGTACAGAAATATAAAACCAATTCTCCAAACAAATATTCTTTTTTCTATTTTATTTCCCCAAGTGCAGATACATACATACACATACATATATATATATATATATATAAAATTGCCACAAAATAAACAATATAAAGAAAACAAACAGTCTTTGCCTCTGTGTGAATCAGTCAATATAATAAATGAAACTTAGCGTGAAAGTTCGGACTTTCGATGAGCTGACTTGATGATGATGATGATGATGAGTTATTTGAGAGCGATGCAATGATATAATCCCAATGAGTGCAAAATGAAAACGGTCAATGGCGTTTGGTTCCTCGCTGATCTCAACGCCACATTGCTTACAGTCACGCAATACTCTGATCCACACCTCTCGCTCCCTGGAGACATGCCGTGAATTCAAACTGTGCTTAAAGAAAAACACAGTAAAACAAGAAGAGTAGACTGGTCCAATAGTGCTATAAGTGCAGTGATATATGTGATGAAAACCAGCAGTCCTTTCTACAAAAGAAAGCGAACAACTACCATCAGTCACTATCCACTAGAAATACATAATACATATAACACATCCAGTCATTAATACAATAAGTCAATACTCACACTTGAGCATAAACTCTATTAGTTCTCAAACCAGGACTTTTAGAATGAGCAGGAAGGCAGTGTCAGTTCAACCATAAGGTTTCCCTCTACCAAATGACTGACTTACTCGTGGGTGCCCAGGCTTATATCCGCTCACCCCTATGCACTAGCGCCCTCAAGCTACTCCAACTGGTATTACAATTGACCCAGATACTTTTCTATTTTCCTTAGGCAATAGCCAGTGAAAATTAAAACAATCTGAACCAAGTAACGTTTAGACCGTTACATACCCCTCCAAGTGGTCTAAAAATTTGACCCATGGCAAATTTTTTAATTTTGGGTATGGCAAGTATCCACCTGAGCCGGATCAGACAACATAGTCACCCTGTAATTAACAGGTCCTAGCTTTTTTACTATTTTTGCTGGGCCCTTCCATTTCAGAGAAATTGTAGCCATAAAGGCATTGTCTGCTCGAGAGAGACGGCCCTGGGGGTCTATACACAGTAGCCAGAGCAAGAGATACGATACATTTCTTTTGCATATCTGACAGTGTAACATTAAGCATAATTATTTCGAATGAGTTAAACCTGTATCCTGTTTTCTGAGTAACATGGAGCATATCACTATATATTGTTGCAACACCGCCACCACGACCAGTCTGACGGGGCTCATGCTTATAACAGTAGCTTGGTGGAGTAGACTCATTTAGACCAATATAATCATTTGGTTTTAGCCAGGTTTCAGTCAAGCAGAGTACATCAAAACTATTATCTGTGATCATTTAATTTACAATAACTGCTTTGGGTGAGAGTGATCTAATGTTTAGGAGCCCAAACTTTAAAAATGGTTTTTGTTCAATGTTTTTGTTCAATGTTAATAAAAATAAAATCAAAAGTCATAAAAAAATCCTGAAATTGTAGGCTATTATTTATGTCCTGATGGAAAATAGCAATAAATTAATATTCTAATGTCGCTTTATGGTCTTTTTACGGTTAAATTCCATTTTATGCAGTAATATTTTGGGTCATTGTGATCAGCAATCCATTGAAAATATTAGCAGAAATATAGAGGAAACTCCGTTATGACAGTCTTTACATCCATTTTGACCTCTCCCAGGACCCATACCGTAAATGCATGATTAGATGCGCAGAGGGAAAAAAAGTGCGGCTGGCTTGACCGCAGTGTATCACTGGGGGTAACCACATTGTCTTCTTAATGCCGTACAAAACCCCTGCAAGACGAACCAAATATTTCATCTTTTTTATATATATATATTTTTTTAATTTGTCCATAAGCCCCTTTTTTCCAGGATTCAGTAGTTCACTAGCAGTGCTGCTAAGCTGAGGCAAGCCTCCTTTTCTTATTTAGAAAAAGAAAGTATTTTAAGACTTTTGACTAGTAGTGTAAATGTATGAAAAGATGACTGCTGAGTATTATCTTTCCATGCCATCTGAAGGAGAATGTATGATAAGTTGTAGTAGACATTTCAGAATGAGTTAATTGCTTTGAATAGAACATTTCTGCATAATTACTATAATCCTCCTAGACTTAAACATGTCCTTCCTTGTGATAATTTTCTCCTATCTCACACTCCCTCATGGGTAAATCCACTGGATAGTATCAGTAAGATATCTCCTCCTCAAATTTTTTTTATTATTAATTAATTAATTTATTTTTTGAATTGTTGTCAACACTAAGCTCTACAAAGAAAAATTTAACTGGATTGATATCTGGTTATACGTTAGTGTGTGAAAAAAAAAGTCACTCTCGGGATGTTTGAAATGAATGGGGAAACGATAAAATCAATATTTTTCTTTTTAATTTGTCAAATAAAATCACTAAATCCACCACAATGCAGACCACAAAATACACGAAAATGAAGTGCTACACATGTAGCACTTCCACATGTTCACAATGCAGAACAATTATGCTCGTACACACACCCCCACCCCCCAAAAATCACCCATAGACATCAATTGGAGACTATACAAATAATGATTTTTTGTTACATAATTTGTGAAAAATGTCAGTTACAATGCAGACAGCACAAAAAACTGAAATGGTGAAACCACAGCGCATCCATGATGGAGAAAAAACACACACGACCCCCACCCCCCATTGCCCCCCGAACCCATAAAACCCACTCATAAGAAATGAAACATTGACATGACATGAGTGGCTCTATCTTACATAATTTGTCAAATAAAAATCAGCTACACCGAAGAACACACACAGAAATGATGGAGGGACACAACAGCACATCCACAATGGAGAATAAATGCAAACACACACACACACACACATATCCATACTAATACACACATATAACACCACATATAAGTTTGACTGTAATCATGTGTCATAATTGAAAAAAAAATATATATATATCAGTCTTAAAAAAAAAAAAAAAGGATATTTCAGAACAAAAAATGCTTAACATTGACAAAGATTAATTTTATATTATTACAATAATTTGATAGCAATCTTTCCTTCGGAAAGCCACGTTTCTAGCATTTGTAAAACTGCATTTTTCCATCTAAATTGCGACCTATGCCCTCAATGTCAAATGCAGAAAAGTTAATTAATGCGTTCATGACCTAAAGGTTAGATTATTGTAATGCTTTATTGAGTGGTTGTTCTGCACACTTAATAAACAAACTCCATCTGGTGCAAAATGCAGCAGCTAGAGTTCTTACTAGAACTACTGCATTGACTCCATATTAACCATTGTATAGATTTTAAAATCTTGCTTATTACTTATAAAGCCCTGAATGGTTTAGCACCTTATTACTTGAGTGAGCTCTTATCGCATTACAGTCCTCCACATCCGCTGCATTCTCAAAACTCTGGCAATTTGATAATACCTAGAATATCAAAATCTACTCCGAGTGGCAGATCCTTTTCCAATTTAACGCCCAAACTCTGGAACAATCTACCTAATATTGTTCGGGAGGCAGACACACTCTGTCAGTTTAAATCTAGATTAAAGACCCATCTCTTTAACCTGGCTTACA
>NW_015666173.1:329863-336945 GCF_001515625.1 Sinocyclocheilus rhinocerous
TTAAAGACCCATCTCTTTAACCTGGCTTACACATAACACACTAATACATTTCTAATATTCAAATCAGTTAAAGAATTTTTAGGCTGCATTAATTAGGTCAACCAGAACCGGGAACACTTCCCATAACACCTGATGTTCTTGTTTCATCATAAGAAGAATGGCATCTATGATAATATTAATCTGTTTCTTTCTTATTCCGAGGTCACCGTAGCCACCAGATCCAGTCTGTATCCAGATCAGATGGTCACTGCAGTTATCCGGATCCAGTCCGTATTCATCCCAGATGGTCGATCAGCACCTAGAGATGACCTCTACAGCCCTGAATGTCAGCGGAGACCAGGACAACTAGATGAGTCCCAGAGACAGATCCCCAGTGAAGACCTTGTCTCCTAGACGGCCATCGGGACAAGACCACAGGAACCAGATGAGTTCTCTGCACAATCTAACCTTGCTGCAACATGGAACAACCTGCTGGTTCGTCTGACCAGAGGAGAACTGCCCCCCGACTGAGCCTGGTTTCTCCCAAGGTATTTTCTCCATTCTGTTATCAATAGAGTTTTGGTTCCATGCCGCTGTTGCCTCTGGCTTGCTTAGTTGGGGTCACTTAATTTCCAGCGATATCGTCGACTTGATTGCACAGATACTATTTAAACTGAACTGAGCTGGAAGATGACATCACTGAATGCAATGATGAACTGCCTTTAACTGAAAATTGAGTGTTTACTACAGTGGTGTTCCGTCCATATAAGCTGCGGATGTTCCGCATACCCAGGCCATTTGAGAGAATAAGTTCATGGGATAATTCATATAAGCATGATTATAAGTTGATCCCTTGTCATTTGAAATGCAACTTAATGCTTAAAGAGTTAGGAATAAGTAGGTACAATTATTTATTTGCCAAACGGCAGTAATTTTCTTTAAATCTACCAGTTGCGTTTGCTTCAGGGCGAGCGGATTCTCCGCAGCTTTCTCGCCTCTGTTCTATTGCTATGACTCATCGGGATTGTAGCGCACTGTCAGGGAGTCATCACAATCACCTTAGTCTCCACCATCACCAGATCCCAAGAGACTTATCCACTCCCCGCTCACTTACCTGGATGCTCCGTGCTCTGTGTTCAATAAACCTACTGTTTATATTTCACCTTACCTCAGTGTCCCGTGTATATCTGCTGACAGAAGACCAGACCTAAACCGGAGATGGAGCACCCGAGCCCCGTGGCTCCGAATCAACTGGAGGAGCTGGTCAGCGCTCTTCAAACGGCTTTCTCTCCGGTCACACAACCTCAGTCTGCCTCGGCCAGTCCCATGGCCATCCCTGCCACCTATTCGGGTGAGGCGATTGAATGTAGTGGTATTCTCCTACAAGTCTCTCTCTATATGGAGATGCAATCCCATAAGTTTTTTAATGAACGTTCTAAAGTGGGCTTTCTGATCTCCCTGTAAGCTGGACGAGCTCTGCTCTGGGCGTGAGCCATCTGGAATTGTTAGCTGGACAAGCGCTGCTCTGGGCGCGAGCCATCTGGAATTCGCAAAGCACATTCATTAACTCGTTCGATGCTTTCTCTTCCCACTTCAAGGAGGTTCCTCGGCCAGTGATTATACTCTGCAGTTCCGAACTCTGGATTCCTCTTGTGGATGGAACGAGACGGCTCTACTCACTGCTTACCGACAGGGTTTGGATCCTCAGATCACAGCACAAATGGCGATATACGACGACAATGTCGGCCTGGAGAGCTTCATGCAGAAGGCTGTCAAGATCTCCCAACGTCTCACGGCTTGTCAACCCGACGAAACCGTTCATTCTCCGACCTCACCGGCTGCCTGTCCTCCAGTACCAGAACCGATGCAGCTAGACACCAATCGCCTCTCACACGGAGCGTGCCCGACATCTAGCCTCGGGGTTATGTCTATACTGTGGAATCCCGGGGCACTTCATTTAATATGTGCCCCTCTTGTCCCCTACGCCCGGCGGTGAGTACTCTCCAATTTGAGCCTGCTATTTCTACCTTGCCCTTGTTAACTGTACAACTACTTACCCCAAGTCATTCCGTTTCAGTACCAGCCCTCGTGGACTCTGGGTCCTCTGGCAATTTCATCTCACAAACCCTCCAAAGACAGCTCGACTTACCCCGCAGGAGACAAGCCCAAGAGCTTAAGATTGAGACCATCCAAGGAAAGCCGCTCGGGCGTGGGTACATCAAGTTCCGGTCTCCACCGATCACACTGCAAGTGGGCTGTCTACATCAGGAAACAATCTCCTTTCTGGTACTGGAAGGATCCACCGTGGATATCGTCCTGGCTATCACAACATTCACCCGAAGTCAGATGGGAGTCTGGCGAGATAATCCGATGGGGTGAGGCATGTTTCCAAAGTTGTCTCTCCAACTTTCCAGCGCCCCGAGCCAAGAACCCCAACCTTCACGTCCACTCCACCCTCGTGGAAAGCCCTGAACCACTCGAGGCGCCGAAGATCTCATCTGACTATGTGACGTTCCAGGATGTGTTCAGCAAACAGGCAGCCACGAAGTTACCACCGCACCGATCATGGGACTATGCCATAAACCTGCTGTCTGGAGCTAAACTCCCTAAGGGTCGAGTATACCCTCTGTCCATCCCGGAGCGCAAGGCTATGGAGGAATACATCAAGGAGGCTCTCCAACAACAGTTCATCCATCCTTCCACCTCACCGGTGGCTTCGAGCTTCTTCTTCGTGGGCAAGAAGGACGGGGGCTTGCGGCCATGCATTGACTACTGGACCCTCAATGAACACACAGTAAAGCTCCCCCTGGTCCCGGCCGCTCTCGAGGAACTCCGTGGGGCTCGCATCTTCTCGAAGCTGGAACTGCGTAGCGCCTACAACCTCGTTCGTATCCGGGAGGGCGACGAGTGGAAGACTGCATTCAACACCCCATCTGGCCACTATGAATATCAGGTCATGCCGTATGGCCTCTCCAACTCACCGTCTGTTTTCCAGGGGTTTATGAATGAGGTGTTCCGGGAGTTCCTCCACAAATTCGTCATAGTATACATCGACGACATCCTGATCTACTCCCGGATCCTAGCCGAACATCGCCACCACGTCACGCAGGTACTACAACAACTCAGGAAACACCATCTGTACCTGAAGCTCGAGAAGTTTGAGTTCCACCGCCCCACGGTCCACTTCCTCGGTTACATCCTCAGCTCAGATGGCATTCAGATGTACCAGGGGAAGGTCCAAGCTATCCGGGACTGGCCCCAACCTCAGTCGGTTAAGGAACTACAACGATTCCTCGGCTTTGCCAATTTCTACCGAAGATTCATCCAGAACTTCAGTATCCTCTCGGCTCCCCTCACTACCATGCTCCGTCAGAAACCCAAGTCTCTGTCCTGGAACCCCGAAGCTCGAGCCACCTTCCAGAAACTCCAGGAGACATTCTGCACTGCCCCCATCATCACACACCCGGATCCCCAACTTCCATTCATTGTTGAAGTGGATGCCTCCACTACCGGTGTGAGGGCAGTGCTATCACAGTACCACAGAGAGCCTCCCCGACTCCATCCTTGCGCCTATTACTCCCGGGAAGCTTTCCCCAGCGGAGCGAAACTATGATATCGGAAACCGGGAACTGCTCGCCATCAAGCTGGCGCTGGAGGAATGGCGGCACTGGCTGGAGGGAGCACAACATCCCTTTACAGTAATCACTGATCACAAAAACCTCCAATATCTTCGCAGTGCCAAGAGGCTAAATCCCAGACAGGCCCGCTGGGCCCTCTTCTTTACCCGGTTCCAATTCATCACTTACCGACCAGGAGACAAAAATGTCAAGTTTTATGCTCGCGTTCATGCTCCCGATGAAACTTCCGCACCGGAACCCACACCCTTTTCAGCCGTCCTCGTTAACCCCGTCCGGTGGGCCCTGGAGCCCACCGCATTGGTGCAGCCTGAAATTGAACTGCTGGTTTTCTCTGGCCAGAGGAGAACTGGCCCCCCGACTGAGCCTGGTTTCTCCCAAGGTTTTTTCTCCATTCTGTCACCGATGGAGTTTTGGTTCCTTGCCGCTGTCGCCTCTGGCTTGCTTAGTTGGGGACACTTCATTTCCAGCGATATCGTTGACTTGATTGCAAATGATTGCAAAGATACTATTTAAACTGAACTGAGCTGGATGATGACATCACTGAATTCAATGATGAACTGCCTTTAACTGAAAAATTAGTGTTTACTATTGTCATTTTGCATTATTGACACACTATTTTCCTAATTAATGCTGTTCAGTTGCTTTGGCACAATCTGTATTGTTAAAAGCGCTATATAAATAAAGGTGACTTGACTTGACTTGACCTGGATGAACAAATCCGCCTCGCCGCTCGAACCGAACCCGCTCCGCTGGGAGGCCCAGAAGGTAAAACCTACGTACCCACCTCCTTACGATCCTCCCTTCTGGGCTCCCTTCATGCTTCCCCAGACTAACGGACAGACTGAGCATAAGTTACAGGAGATTGGGAAATATCTCCGGGCCTACTGTCACATCAACCAGCACAGCTGGAACCGATTCCTCCCATGGGCCGAGTATGCATAGAATTCCCTCAAGCAATCCACCACCGGTCTCACCCCGTTCCAGTGCATACTCTGCTACCATCCCCCTCTATTCCCCTGGACAGAATAACCCTCAGACGTTCCAGCTGTAGACCACTGGTTCCGAGTGAGCGAGAGAGTTTGGGACTCAGCTCATGTCCAATTCCAGCAGGCGGTGCAGAGACATAAGACCTACGCAGATACCCGCCCGTCTAATCCCCCCGTCTATCGTCCTGGAGATAAGGTCTGGCTCTCCACCCGGGATCTGCGTCTCCGCCTGCCCTGCCGAAAGCTGAGTCCCCGCTACATCGGTCCCTTTACCATCGAGAGGCAGATTAATGAGGTCACCTTCCGTCTCCACCTCCCAGCCCGGTATCGTATACACCCAGCATTCCATGTCTCACTCATAAAACCTGCCTTTCCCTCTGTCACAGAACCCGATGAGCCAGCAGTATCTCCTCCTCCCGAGATCGTCGAGAAAACCCCTGGTCTACCAGGTGCAGGATATCTTGGACTCCCGACGACGGGGTGGTAACCTAGAATACCTCATTGATTGGGAGGAATACGGGCCGGAGGAGAGATCTTGGGTGGCCCGGGACGATGGACTGGATCCCCATCTTCTGGCCGACTTTCATCAGTACCACCCTGACCGCCCCGCACCCAGAGGCCGTGGCCTACCCCGTCGGCGCAATAGGGCGTCAGGAGCCGCCCCTGGAGGAGTGGGTACTGTCAGGTAGTCATCACAATCACCTCAGTCTCCACCAACTACAATCACCAGATCACAGTCACCTGATTACTGAGCACTGACACCTGTCAACACTAATCAGCAGCACTATATCCTCGCATTCCTCCCGCACACTCACTGTCTGGTCTCATACATAGTATGTGGGACTTACCTTGCCCTAACAAGTGTTTATTCACGAATCGTGTCGCTTACAGTTAAAATCCTTCTCTGATTTTATTAATTTTTGCAAGGTTGCAATGTTACTTTGCAATATTTAAAATATTTGTGGGTATTTTGCATGGTCTGTTATTGGACTAGTGTCACCCGGGTGGGAGTTTTAACTCCTATTCACTGGGAATAAAAAAAATCATTTAGCAGATGCAGAGATATATAGACCGGGGGAATCCCCCCCCATCTCCCCACCCTCTGATTACGTATCATAACGTAACTACATGTAAACATTATTTGGCGTTTTTTACTTGAAAAACCAGCTATATTTTTCTTGCATTCGAATAGTGGATAAACTTGAAACGATAGAAGGATTGGAGATGAATTTAATTTACAAATAAGGTAGGAAATGTACATACTTTTAAATCGACACCTGCCACTGTGTTTCTTAGCTATTTGGTGGCTGTAGTTTTTTTTTTTTAATTTTAAAAGTTTTTATTTTCAAACAGATGGAAGGAATTTGGCATTAAACTATGGCACATTGGCCATGTTATCCCCATGAATTAAAATTAGGAATGTGGGTCTTTTATAAAGTGTATTTTACATAAAACGTTAAAAAACTCTTTTAAACACAATGATGTAATCTGCAGAAGTTACACTTCAATTATGAGACTACTGTGTTTCCCATACATTGAGTGCAGGTGTTTTTATATCACTGTATTTCTGAAGGAAACCGACTGTCTTCAGAAAACTGGATGTCATTTTCATTTAATCTTGCATGTAATGTCCGATAAAGCAGCGTTTGTGAGCGGAGCATAGCTTTGTGTACAGCTGTTACCAGGGAAACCTCGATCTCTACCACTCCAACAGTGCCTCCTGCTGGCAGAGAATTAATTTGCATATATATGCCGCCACAAATAGAGTGCAAGTCTGTGAGAAACACTGGACTACTATGGTATAAATAAATTGAACTGTATACCAGGGGCCCGTTTCAATAAGGAGTTTCAACCAACTCTGAGTTAAAACTTGAACTCTGGGTTGACTTACTCTGAGATGGGAAACTCTGAGTTTTCGGTTTCAGAACAGCTGAATTTAGTTAGTTTAATCAACTAGGTTGACTCTGAGTTTAGCGCGTGCACCACGACTATGAAAAGCCATGATCAAGGGAGCTCCGATATTATGATTCACCATGGCAACAGCACCCGACAAAAAGATGTCTGCATTCTTCAGAGTCAATATATGTTTAATTATTATCACTGTTATAATATCACAGGTGAAAACTGGCAGAACGGTAGGTTATTGAACTAATAGGCTATTAATTTTCATGGTATCCCACGGGCAAATAAAATAAAATAGGCCTAATAATAATAATAATATTAATAATAATAATAATAATTTAAGTGCATTTTTCTTATTTTGCAAATTATCTGCCAATAGGGTAAGAAAAATACGGCAGCGACTATTTACACTAAGTGGAATTAGCATACTTTCTTAGCTTTAGATCCTATTTACAGTAGGCTAAGTGCAAATAGCTCTAGATGCTATTTACACTTAGTGAAAATAGTGATATATTCTATTTACCATGTAAAAGTAGTGTGCAGTTCTTTGCAATAAGTGTAAATAATAATTAGATGC
>NW_015666173.1:337918-340358 GCF_001515625.1 Sinocyclocheilus rhinocerous
TAATAATAATAATAATAATTTAAGTGCATTTTTCTTATTTTGCAAATTATCTGCCAATAGGGTAAGAAAAATACGGCAGCGACTATTTACACTAAGTGGAATTAGCATACTTTCTTAGCTTTAGATCCTATTTACAGTAGGCTAAGTGCAAATAGCTCTAGATGCTTCACAGGTGAAAGCTGGCAGAACGGTAGGTTATTGAACTAATAGGCTATTAATTTTCATGGTATCCCACGGGCAAATAAAATAAAATAGGCCTAATAATAATAATAATATTAATAATAATAATAATAATTTAAGTGCATTTTTCTTATTTTGCAAATTATCTGCCAATAGGGTAAGAAAAATACGGCAGCGACTATTTACACTAAGTGGAATTAGCATACTTTCTTAGCTTTAGATCCTATTTACAGTAGGCTAAGTGCAAATAGCTCTAGATGCTATTTACACTTAGTGAAAATAGTGATATATTCTATTTACCATGTAAAAGTAGCAGTTCTTTGCAATAAGTGTAAATAATAATTAGATGCTATTTATAATTTATACTGGCAGATACATACTATTTGCACCTCATTATTGTTGTACATTAACAGGATGCAATAATAACAGAGTGTAAATTATTATATTTATTAAAATTATAAATACTTTTATCATTATTAAACACTCGTCAGGCACTTTACTTCCACTTTTAGAGTATTTTCTTCATTTTTATTGAAAATAAATTCTAGTGTGATGGGAAAAGTGAGAAGAGCGAGCTCGGCAAATGCCGGACTCGAACCCGGACAATCGCGTCACAAGCTAGTTCTCCATGCCCAACGCATTACTGCCTACACCACTGAAGCCGTTATTCACGCTCGTCGTATTTAACCTTGTGTGACATTGGAGGGCGGAGCTACTGTAAATTTGCACTTAGTAATAGACACTCCGAATAATCTTGTTTTCCATTTGCATTAAGATTATTTTTATTACCACACTGGCGGATAATTTTACTTAAGTAAAATGCACTTATATCACCCCCAGGAAACAAGACTAAATATCTAATATCATTTTCTTATATAGAGAATCCATATTGATTTAAGATTTTTTAGATATTTGTACTTGAAATAAGAAAAAATACTTCTACCTTAGACCATAAGAAACTCTGGGTTTACCGAAGAAAACCTGCTCCTGACCAGGTTAGGTTCACAAGAGTAATTTACCATGGTAACTGACTCTGAGTATAAGCTACCTCTCTTTCAGAGAGCCATTTTTGTTAAATAGGCTGGCAACATGCTAGAAACATACTAAAACATGCTAGCAGCACTTAGCTAAGTTCTAAAGCATGCTATTAATGCAGTGAAAGAGTTGAACATATTAAAAAGTGTCAGGAAGTGTTAAATAGGCTGGCAACATGCTAGCTGGTGGCACTATGATTATAACTGGATGTTGGCATGTAGATGTCTTCAGGCCAGGACTTTTATCAAACATGTGAAGTCTGGTGCAGATTGAACATGGTATGTTTGAGTTAGTGTAAAGCATGGCATATCTTGTTGCCAACAGGTGGCGCTATACTTATTACTGAACATTGATGTGTAGATGTCTTCAGGCCAGTATTCTTACTAAACATGTGATGTTTGGTGCAGATTGGACATTGCATGTTTAAGTTAGTGTAAACAAAGTCATTTCCTGTTGCCAGCAGGTGGCGTTAAGTTTATAATGGAATGTTGGGTTTTAGATGTGTTCAGGCCAGGACTCTCATGAAACGTGTGAAGTTTGCGGCAGATTGGGCATTGTATGCATGAGTTACAACAACTTCCTTTTTGATGGTGTTAATACCATGCTTTAGCACTTAACTACGGGTTGCTAGCATGTTTGAGCATGTTCATAACATGTTTAGCACACAATAGCATATTTTACGGTGTTGCTAATAGTGCATCACAGTGTTAAACATGTCACTTCCTTTTGACAGTAGGTGGCGCTATGACTAAAACTGAATCTTTGCATGTAGATGTGTTCAGGCCAGGACTGTCATCAAACATGTTAAGTTTCGGGCAGATTGGACACTGCATGCCTGAGTTACATCAACTTCCTTTTTCACTGCATTAATTGCATGCTTTAACACTTAGCTAAGTGTTGCTAGCCTGTTTTTCATAAATGTAGTAAATCAGCTCAAAAGGGAAATATTTATGACTAATTATAACTGGTTATGATTAATAATAAATATTTAGATTAGATCTTAGAATTAACTGTAGCAGAATCAATATTACAATTATTTGATCTGTCCGTCCACCAAGCAGACAATTTAATCATTCATCAATTCAAAGAAAGATTATTTTCCTGGCCAAGAAGGAATAACTTTCCTGCATACAGTACTAGCATTAACTTAGCATGTTGCAAGGGATCAAACATTCAGTGTCTTCGAATTGTGAGCAGCACACAGAGGCAATCAGTTGTGAATATA
>NW_015666174.1:0-188 GCF_001515625.1 Sinocyclocheilus rhinocerous
ATATCTGATAGGAATACTATTACAGTTTTTCTGAATTGCCAAATTCTCACTATAGCTTAAACCAATCTGTCAAATAAAGCACTCTTTCTGCTAAACCTTAAACACGTTCAGGCAGTTAAGCTCTATTTGCAAATCTCATGCACTCTTTTTGCAAAACTCTAAACACATTCTCATTCACTTAAACACTT
>NW_015666174.1:363-3013 GCF_001515625.1 Sinocyclocheilus rhinocerous
GTTAAAAAGGGACAAACCCAGCTATTGGGTTGTTTTGACCCAGCGGTTGGGTTCAACCCAATAGCTGGGTTTGTCCCTTTTTAACCCAGCGCTGGGTTATATTTAACCCAGCATTTTTTAGAGTGCACTTGTTTCTAATGATGAGATCAAACCAACTGTACAAAACATGAGCCAGTTCAGAGTGCACAAGTGGCACAGGTGAGTGAATGATGATATGAACAATAGATGGAAACAATCTGAGAAGGAGAGGAGGAAGAGTACATGTAAGAAGTGGAGGATGAGGAGAGAAAGAGTACACTCTAAAAAATGCTGGGTTAATACAACCCAGTGCTGGGTAAAATAGGGACAAACCCAGCAATTGGGTTGTTTTGACCCAGCGGTTGGGTTACTACCCAGAAGGGTGGGTTAAACATTTAACCCAACCGCTGGGTCAAAACAGCCCAATTGCTGGGTTTGTCCCTATTTTACCCAGCACTGGGTTGTATTTAACCAAGCATTTTTTAGAGTGTAAGGTTTAGAGAGTGTTATCAAGGCTGTATCTGTCAGACCAGAGGGTTTTTTCTCTTTGTCTAGCAAAAAAGACTAAATTACAGTTTTTCTGAATTGCTAAAACACCTTTCTTGAAACCATCACTCATTTTCTCAAAACCTTAAACACAAATCCAAATACTCAAACTAAATTCACAAAACCTCTGACTCTTCCATCAAAATCAAACAATCACTGCAAAACCATTTCACTTGCACTCAAAATCAAACAGTGCTCTATCGATCGTTCTGTCTATCTCTCTAATGTTCATTCTGTCTATCATTCTACCATTCGTTTTGTCTATCGTTTGTTCTGTCTATCTCTCTAATGTTCATTCTATTACAGTTTTTTACGATCGCTATGACAATTTTTTCAATACTTTTAACAATTTTCCTAAACTCTTAACACAGTTAGCACAACATCCGTCTGTGTAGACTATACAATTAACACATTTCTTGTTGCTTTGACACAAAATGCATACAGTTAACACAACTTTAAAATGCTTGAACTTCTTTTACACACAAGCTCAACCAAGACCAAAACAATGTAATTTTACTGCCAAATTTTCAAATGCGTTCACACTGTATGTCAGAACAGATAACATGTTGTTCTAAACCTAAGCTTATAGGCTGAAGTCAAAGTGAACAGCTGTTCATATTGTGAATTTGAAACACAAATATATCCCGTTTTTTATTCATTAATGAGAAACAGCTGATTGCAAATATATAATGTATAAATTACAGCTGATTCCCATCTAGGAAACACACTCAGGTGTTGAGGTTCTTTCAATCACATGAACATACAGTATTCAGTAAAAGAGGACCTCTTTGGGCTGATCTTGTGTGGAAAAGTGCACTCCTGCATAAATGTGAGATTTTAGAAGACCTGCACGAAAGACTGGTGCCAGAGGTAGAAAGGGGACGGGTGGGAAACCACTTGTCAATATATATGATCACTTGAAACAATGTGGCATTCCACCGTGCAGTCACAAACTGGTTTGACACCCATCCGAGAATGATGTCCATTTTCCTTTCCCCTTACTCCACTTTCCTCAACCTCATTGAGGAGTTTTTCTCAACCTGGAGATGGAAGGTTTTTGACCAAATGTCCCTCCTGGATGCAATGGATGCTGAATGCCAAGACATCACAGCTGAACACTGCCAGGGGTGGATAAGGCATACCAAAAGATACCTTGCCAGAGAAGAAGATATCAGGTGTGATGTGGATGAGAACATGTGGCCGAATGCAGAAGACCAGGCAGATTAGAAGATAACTTTTTTTATAAATTTTTTTATTCTTCTGTGGCTTTTTCTGTTTGTATATTTTGTACTTTCAGTACTTTCATGGTAACTATATTGCATATGTTTGTTATCTTGCAGTAATGTCCTGTTGCAAATAAAGCCTTTAAAGCCTTTATTCTGTCTCTGCCTTCTTTTTTCATAAACCGTACATTCTATAAAGCTACTCTGAGATGGGTCATTCATTTTTTGTATTGAATTTTTGTAGCAAAAGAAACAAAATGCATGCATTTACCAAACCCAATGAAACAAAAATGTAGAGAGGCTTCAAAAACAAAAACTGCAAAACACAATTTATGACCAATACAATATAGTATTGTATAAGGGCAGATCTGGCACATATAAAATAATGCAGTTTCTGTAATTCCGTCTGATGTTAGTGTTTTTATGACATTGTGCTATGATTGACTAAATGTTCCTGTTGGAAGAGAACATGTGTTAGTGTTTTGGAATAATTATTTGATTTTGAGACATGTTTGCAGTGTTTTGGTAGATATAGTGTATTGTGTTAGTGTATTATTGTAATTTGAAAATTGTGTGTTGTGTGATTTTGAGCATGAAATTAACTGTTTTGTCAATTGTGTGTTGTAGGTGTGTTGGTGCGTTAAGAGTTTAGGAAAATTGTTAGAAGTATTGAAAAAATTGTCATAGCGATTGTAAAAAACTGTAATAAAATAAACACTACAGAGTATTCATTAGACATTACAGAGAAAAATTGAGAACACGCAGCATCCAGAACATTACAGAAAAATGTATATTGCATTGAGTAAACAATTTTGCAATTCTGTAAAAAAGTATAGTAATTGCAACTGAGTAAGGTGAATATA
>NW_015666174.1:11982-33965 GCF_001515625.1 Sinocyclocheilus rhinocerous
GTTATGCAAATATATAAATTACAGCTGATTCCCATCTAGGAAACACACTCAGGTGTTGAGGTTCTTTCAATCACATGACCATACAGTATAAAGTAAAAAGGACCTCTTTGGGCTGATCTTGTGTGGAAAAGTGCACTCCTGCATAAATGTGAGATTTTAGAAGACCTGCACGAAAGACTGGTGCCAGAGGTAGAAAGGGGACGGGTGGGAAACCACTTGTCAATATATGTGATCACATGAAACAATGTGGCATTCCACCATTCCCGTGCAGTCACAGACTGGTTTGACACCCATTCGAGAATGATGTCCATTTTCCTTGCCCCTTACTCCACTTTCCTCAACCTCATTGAGGAGTTTTTCTCAACCTGGAGATGGAAGGTTTTTGACCAAATGTCCCTCCTGGATGCAATGGATGCTGCATGCCAAGACATCACAGCTGAACACTGCCAGAGGTGGATAAGGCATACCAAAAGATACCTTGCCAGAGAAGAAGATATCAGGTGTGATGTGGATGAGAACATGTGGCCGAATGCATAAGACCAGGCAGATTAGAAGATAACTTTTTTTACTTATTTTTTTTATTCTTCTGTGGCTTTTTCTGTTTGTATATTTTGTACTTTCATATAATAAATGGCAACTTTATTGCATATTTTTGTTATCTTGCAGTAATGTCCTGTTGCAAATAAAGCCTTTACTTCAGTAATTCTGTCTCTGCCTTCTTTTTTCATAAACCGTACATTCTATAAAGCTACTCTGAGATGGGTCATTCATTTTTGTATTGAATTTCTGCGCTTTGACACAAAATGCATACAGTTAACACAAATTTAAAATGCTTGAACTTCTTTTACACACAAGCTCAACCAAGACCAAAACAATGTAATTTTACTGCCAAATTTTCAAATGCGTTCACACTGTATGTCAGAACAGATAACATGTTGTTCTAAACCTAAGCTTATAGGCTGAAGTCAAAGTGAACAGCTGTTCATATTGTGAATTTGAAACACAAATATATCCCGTTTTTTATTCATTAATGAGAAACAGCTGATTGCAAATATATAATGTATAAATTACAGCTGATTCCCATCTAGGAAACACACTCAGGTGTTGAGGTTCTTTCAATCACATGAACATACAGTATTCAGTAAAAGAGGACCTCTTTGGGCTGATCTTGTGTGGAAAAGTGCACTCCTGCATAAATGTGAGATTTTAGAAGACCTGCACGAAAGACTGGTGCCAGAGGTAGAAAGGGGACGGGTGGGAAACCACTTGTCAATATATATGATCACTTGAAACAATGTGGCATTCCACCGTGCAGTCACAAACTGGTTTGACACCCATCCGAGAATGATGTCCATTTTCCTTTCCCCTTACTCCACTTTCCTCAACCTCATTGAGGAGTTTTTCTCAACCTGGAGATGGAAGGTTTTTGACCAAATGTCCCTCCTGGATGCAATGGATGCTGCATGCCAAGACATCACAGCTGAACACTGCCAGAGGTGGATAAGGCATACCAAAAGATACCTTGCCAGAGAAGAAGATATCAGGTGTGATGTGGATGAGAACATGTGACCAAACGCAGAAGACCAGGCAGATTAGATTACATTTATTTATTTTTTTTTTATTCTTCTGTGGCTTTTTCTGTTTGTATATTTTGTACTTTCATATAATAAATGGTAACTATATTGCATATGTTTGTTATCTTGCAGTAATGTCCTGTTGCAAATAAAGCCTTTACTTCAGTCTTCTTTTTTCACAAACCATACATTCTATAAAGCTACTCTGAGATGGGTCATTCATTTTTTTGTATTGAATTTTTGTAGCAAAAGAAACAAAATGCATGCATTTACCAAACCCAATGAAACAAAAATGTAGAGAGGCTTCAAAAACAAAAACTGCAAAACACAATTTATGACCAATACAATATAGTATTGTATAAGGGCAGATCTGACACATATAAAATAATGCAGTTTCTGTAATTATGTCTGATGTTAGTGTTTTTATGACATTGTGCTATGATTGACTAAATGTTCCTGTTGGAAGAGAACATGTGTTAGTGTTTTGGAATAATAATTTGATTTTGAGACATGTTTGCAGTGTTTTGGTAGATATAGTGTATTGTGTTAGTGTATTATTGTAATTTGAAAATTGTGTGTTGTGTGATTTTGAGCATGAAATTAACTGTTTTGTCAATTGTGTGTTGTAGGTGTGTTGGTGCGTTAAGAGTTTAGGAAAATTGTTAGAAGTATTCTAAAAAAATTGTCATAGCGATTGTAAAAAACTGTAATAAAATAAACACTACAGAGTATTCATTAGACATTACAGAGAAAAATTGAGAACACGCAGCATCCAGAACATTACAGAAAAATGTATATTGCATTGAGTAAACAATTTTGCAATTCTGTAAAAAAGTATAGTAACTGCAACTGAGTAAGGTGAATATATTGTATAGGCCTATTGTATGTACTGCAAGAATAGTATTGTGCTGAATATTGAATAGTACTGAATGTTTGTATATATTCAGCACTTGGATACTGCAAAAATACTGCAGTCCAACTGCAAAGGCCAAAAAGGTCCAATAAAACTCTAAATGAATAGCATGTTACAGTACACTCAAATACTGTAAGTTGTGCAATTGTAAAATCAGGGTCAATGAGAGATTCATTCTTTCTCAGCATCATGTCTTTGTGCTTGAGTCCGGCCTGAGGACTTTGTCCACATCACAATTACAGTTTTTCTGAATTGCTAAAACACTTCATTTAGAGATTTATTTGACCTTTTTGGCCTTTGCAGTTGGACTGCAGTATTTTTGCAGTATCCAAGTGCTGAATATATACAAACATTCAGTACTATTCAATATTCAGCACAATACTATTCTTGCAGTACATACAGTAGGGCTATACAATATATTCACCTTACTCAGTTGCAGTTACTATACTTTTTTACAGAATTGCAAAATTGTTTACTCGATACAATATACATTTTACTGTAATGTTCTGGATGCTGTGTTCTCTATTTTTCTCTGTAGTGTCTAATGAATGCTCTGTAGTGTTTATTTTATTGACTCATGTGTGTGTGATCTGAGAGCACTGTTTGATTTTGAGTGCAAGTGAAATGGTTTTGCAGTGATTGTTTGATTTTGATGGAAGAGTCAGAGATTTCGTGTTAGTTTGAGTATTTGTATTTGTATTTAAGGTTTTGAGAAAATGAGTGATTGTTTCAAGAAATGTGTTTTAGCAATTCAGAAAAACTGTAAAGTAATTAATAGTATCAAATAAGAGAAGAGAAACAATTACAATGCATAGAGAAAAGACAAAGTAAGAAGGAGAATAGTCCTAATGAGAGGCACTGAGAGCTGGGAGGAAGATGAATACTGGAAGAGAAGAGGTTAGACAAGATGAGAAGAGATGAGCCAAGAAGATACAAGCTAAGCAAAGAGAAGAAGAGACCAGCAGATAAGAGAAGAGACGAGACAAAACAAGACAAGAAAAGACCAGATGAGCATAGAGGAGACTAGATGAGGCCAGGGGAGACAAATCAAGAAGAGATGTGAGACAAGACAAGAAGAGACAAACCTAGCCTAGAAGACACGAGAAATGACAAGTTGAGCATAGAAAAGAGGAAACGAAATGATGACACAAGACATGTGTAGCGATAACAATTAATAGCGAAGAGACAAAACAAGAGGGGAAGAGTCATACAATGAGAGAAGATGATATACTTGAAGAGAAGAGACAAAACAAGAAGAGAGGAGCAGAGCGGAGAGGAGACAAAACAAGAGAAAACAAGAAAAGAAAAGACAAGGTGAGCATAGAAGAGACAAGATAAGGTAAGTTTATGAGACAGTTTGAGAAGAGATGAGATAATAAAAGATACACTGAGCATAAAAAGACAATATCAGAAGCGCAGAGAATAGAAGAGACGAGACAAAACAAGATGAGGCCAGGTGAGACGAGTCAAGAGGAGATGAGGCAAAATAAGTAAAGAAAAGACAAGCTGAGGATGGAAGAGTCAAAATGAGGTAAGACGAGATTAGACCAGGTGAGACAAACTGAGAAGAGATGAGACAAAATAAGTCAAGAAAAGACAAGCTGAGCATGGAAGAGTCAAAATGAGGTAAGACGAGATGAGACCAGGTGAGACAAATTGAGAAGAGATGAGACAAGAGAAGAGACAAGGTAAAGTACAAGTTGAGCATTGAAAAGTGGAAAGAAATGACGACACAAGAGCAAATGGATAGCGAAGAGACAAAGTGAGAGGGGAGGAGTCAAACAATGAGAGAAGATGATATAGGCTACTTGAAGAAAAGAAACAAAACAAGAAGAGAGGAGCAGAGACGAAACAATACAAGACCAGATAAGACAAGCTGAGCATAGAAGAGAGAAGATGAGGCAAGACAAGATGAGGCCAGATGAGACCAGTCGAGAAGAGATGAGACAAGAAGAGACAAGCTGAGCATAGAAAAGTGGAGAAGAGTTGAGCATAGAAGAAAGAAGACAAAATGAGGACACAAGATGTGTAGTGATAACTATGGACCGAGATGAGATAAAGTGAAAGGGGAGGAGTCATACTCTGAGGGAAGATGATATAAGAGACAAAACAAGAAGAGACAAGCAAAAAAGAAAAAAAGATGGGACAAAACATGAAAAGACAAGCTGAACATAGAAGAGACAAGACAAGGCAAGATGAGATGAGATGAGAGCAGGTGAGACAAGTCGAGAAGATGAGCATAGAAGAGAACAGACGAGACAACGAGATGAGGTGAGATGAGACAAAATGACAAGAGATGAGACATAGAAAAGGGACTAAACAAACAGGGGGAAAAAGCTAAGAAAAGAAACAAAGAAATTAAATGTGTGAAGAGATAACAATGGTTAATGACGAGACAAAATGAGAGGGAGAGGAGTCATTCAATGAGAATTAATGAGAGAAGAAGACACACTAAAAGGGAACAGATGAAACAAGAAGAGACGACTGGGGAAAAGTTGAGAAGAGAAAGGACGAGACAAGTAAAGAGACATTGAGCATAGAAGAGACGAGATGAGGTGAAATAAGGCAAGACGAGACAAGATTAGGCAAGCGGGGCATTGAAAAGATGAGACGAGACAACACAAAACGAGACCAGTTGAGCATAAATAATAAGACATGAGTCGAAACCAGAAGAGGCAAGTTGACCATAGAAGAAAAGAGATGAGTGAAGATCAGAAGAGACAAGTTGAGCATAGAAAAGAAAAGAAATGTAGAGATGAGACATGTGAGGAGACAAAGTAAAAGGGACATGAGTCATATAATGAGATACAAAGACAGAAAACAGAACCTATAGATGAAATAAGAAGAGACCAGTAAGGAAAAGAGGGGAAGAGTATAGAGACAAGAGAAGTTGAGGATAGAAGAGACGAGATGAGGCGAGATGAGAGAAGACAAGTCAAGGTGAGACAAGTTGAGCATAGAAGAGAAGAGATGAATGAGACAAAGTGAGACAGAGCAAGAGAGTTCATGTTTGAGACAGAGGGAATGACTGGTTGTGTTTTAATAGCATCAGTCTGTCTCTCTCATGTAAAATATTACACTGAGGCCAAAAGCTGATCAGCAACCCCTCTTGGTGTAATGAAGTGTTTCTGCATTCATTTCCACCTTACGCAAATCAATGACAACAATAAATTACAACTGATTTTAATTGAATGTTGTTTCCAATTTTACTGTCACTCGTGATAAATATTTATGTCTATTACAGCATTTTAAATTCATTACACTCCCACATCTTTTTCACTCAACGGATTGCTACATACATCAGCAGTTCAGCAATCCATTTGCTCTGTGACACGCGCCAAAAAGTTGCCTGACTCTTAATTTAGGGTAAAATATCACCCTTTAATACTACTTAAGAATAGACAAGCTGTCGCTTGAATATGCTCAACGTACTTAATTTCTCAGAGAAAGCCACCACAGATAATTTAAGGACACTCTTCTCGCACTTGCTGCCAAATCACGGGTGACTGGACCTTTTTGTGAGAGCCTCGTGTTTTCGAAGACACAACGGCTGTGTGTATGGTACTGTCCATCAACAAAAATTACTCTGAGAGAAAAGTGGCCAAAGGAGGTTAACTGTTTCGGTCACATAAGACTGAAATGTGTTATTTCACTTTTCAACTCCTGGGTAGTGCTGCCTTCAGCACTTTGAATGAGTGATGTGGACTTATGATAATGGACAGCGTTACGTAGAAAGGTCCTGTTGTGCTGTAAAGTGCCGGTTGGATTCTCAAGGTGACCTGATTAATTTAATAAAATGCTTCTTGGATGAAGCTCACAAAAATATCTCACAAAAATAGTGACATTTTCTATTAAGATTTATTTGTATTGATTTTTGTATTATAATATTTTTTTTTATTTAAAATCGCAATTATGACTTTCATTCGATTTTAATTGCATAGATTTTTTTCATCTTATTTGAAGGGACAGTTCACCGCAAAATAAAAATGAAAATTCTGTCATCATTTACTCACCCTCATGTCATTCCAAACCTGTATGACTTTCTTTCTTCTGTTGAATGCAAAATAAGATATCTTGAGAAATGTCTCAGTGTTTTTTCATCCATACAGTGGAAGTCAATAGCAACTTTCCAACATTTCTCAAAATGTCTTATTTCACGAGTTCACCCTTACATCTAATCTGATAGCAAATAGTAAGCATATTTTCGCGTGCTGTCCTGAGGGAGGGCTCCGAGCCCGGAATATAGCCCGAACCCAGAGAACTCCCCCTATCCCTAATATGGGATGAAAATAGATTAGGAGTGAGGAGTTGGGGTGGAGGAGGGATGCCGGAAAACTGTCGTAGGACAGAGACAGGTAGGCTGCATATATGTACGTATTGTGCTAGTTAGGATGGTTAGCTAAACAGGTTACACCTGTGCCAAATTGGTTGATTATCTGATCGTGCTCCTCCTGAACCTTGTTAATAAAACATAATTTCACGAGTTCACTCTTACATCTAAGCTGATAGCAAATAGTAGGCATATTTTGGCGTGCTGTCCTGGGGGACGGCTCCAAGCCCGGAATATAGCCGGAACCCAGAGAACTCCCCAAAAGAAGCTTTTTTAGTTGCCCCCCAAAATATGCGTGCTGTGAAGAGGTATGGGTTAAAATTTGCGAAGAAAAAGGGGGCAGGGCGACCGGCAGAGCCCATGCAGTGCTCGACGGGAGCTGTGGCTTGCAGCGTCGGACTTGCGAGCCCTACATGCCACTAGAAGTGGAGCATGATGGCAGCTATCAAATGAGGGACTCTCGCTGCGACCAAAGGGAGCCTGCAGCTCTGCTGCACCGGGAGGGAGAGCCCCGTCCACCCCCAAGTACGCAGCGTAACACAAATGACAGACGGAGGGCTCACACTGCGACCGAAGGGAGTCTCAGCTCTGCTGCACCGGAAGGGAGAGCCCCGTCCGAAGCTAAAATAGGCAAGGAGGTTCGAAGCGACTGATGGAGGGACTCTCGCTGTGTCCGAAGGGAGCTGCGGCTCTGCTGCACTGGAAGGGAGAGTCCCTCTTGTGGCTGAATATGAGGCACAGTTTGACGCGTTGGATGGAGGGCTCCTGCTGCGTCCGAAGGGAGCCAGCGGCTCTGCTGCACTGGGAAGGAGATCCCCATTCGCCGCCGAGTATGCAGCGTAACTCAAAACGACAGACGGAGGGTTCACCCTACGACCGAAGGGAGCCGTGGATCTGCTGCACCGGAAGGGGGATGCTTATCCGATGCTGAATAAGCAAGGAGACATGACTGATGGAGGGACTCTCGCTGCGTCCGAAGGGAGCTGCGGCTCTGCTACACCGGAAGGGAGAGTCCCCCTTTTCGGCTGCTGTAGTGGAGGGAGAGCCCCATCTGCCGCCGAGTATGCAGCGTAACTCAAAACGACAGACGGAGGGTTCACCCTACGACCGAAGGGAGCCGTGGATCTGCTGCACCGGAAGGGGGATGCTTATCCGATGCTGAATAAGCAAGGAGACATGACTGATGGAGGGACTCTCGCTGCGTCCGAAGGGAGCTGCGGCTCTGCTACACCGGAAGGGAGAGTCCCCCTTTTCGGCTGCTGTAGTGGAGGGAGAGCCCCATCTGCCGCCGAGTATGCAGCGTAACTCAGAACGACAGACGGAAGACTCACATTGCGACCGAAGGGAGCCGCGGCCCTGCCCTGCTGCACTGGAAGGGAGAGCCTCGTCCGATGCTGCTGCACCGGGAGGGAGAGCCCCGTCCGCCACCAAGTACGCAGCGTAACTCAGAATGACAGACGGAAGACTCACACTGCGACCGAAGGAGAGCCCCGTCCGATGCTGAATAAGCAATGAGATTCAAACCGACGGCTGGAGGGCTCTTACTGCAACCAAAAGGAGCTGTGACTTACTGCATTGGAAAGGAGAGTCTCCGATTACCCAAGTAAAGAAGGTGATTTAAAAGAGAGTTTTTTTTTTACTGATCAGGGCTACATGGGCTTCTTTTATGTGGAGATGATTATACCTGATGTAGCTTTTAAAAGCATTTGATGACCATCAAACAAGGGCCTGTATCTGATTCTGTGAGAGGCCTTTTTGAACTGCTGTATTTGCTGCCCCTATGCGAAATGTGTGGCTGGAAAATGTTTCTACGGGTAAGCCTGATTGGGCGAGGATCAGTTTTAAGTGTTTTTGGAACCAAAAACGTGTAACGGGGTGGTTAGAGTCATCGACGGAGAGAGGGTCCAGTGGGGATTTAGATTGAGCGTTCCTGAGTTGGAAATAAGAAAAGAGAGCCTGATAAGGTTGAATTGGAGATGGGAGGTTAAAAATGTATATGTAGTGGCCTTTTCTTTCTTGGTCCTGTGGGAGGCCTTTTTGAGCTGCTGTATTTGCTGCCCCTATGCGAAATGTGTGGCTGGAAAATTTTTCTACGGGTAAGCCTGATTGGGCGAGGATCAGTTTTAAGTGTTTTTGGAACCAAAACCGTGTAACGGGGTGGTTAGAGTCATCGACGGAGAGAGGGTCCAGTGGGGATTTAGATTGAGCGTTCCTGAGTTGGAAATAAGAAAAGAGAGCCTGATAAGGTTGAATTGGAGATGGGAGGTTAAAAATGTATATGTAGTGACCTTTTCTTTCTTGGTCTGTCTTACTTTGCTTAATGAAGTAAGCGATAGTTTTAATATCAAGTATGGATAAATCGGAGATGATCGGATGGAGTTTGGGGTTGAATTTAGAGGTTATTGCAATTTCTGAGCATCTCAGAAAACCGAAGAAAGCCAATAAAAACATGGCATCGAGGGTACGAGCGGTATGGATCGAATGGTACCCTGTGCAGAGATTTTGGATGCATTTTGTAAGGATGTCCAGAGTTATAGGTTGCCTGGAATCCGGGCTTGATGGTTGAGAGTGCTGAATTCCTTTGATTAGAAGAGAAGTTTGAGGATTATTTATTTCGGGGGAGGGGAAGCCGTAGATTAGTTTGTGAAAAAATTTAACGCCAATTACAGTTTTTTACGATTGCTTACACACTAAAATTAAACTTTCCCAACAATTAGCAAAACCTTACACTCAAGGAGCAAAACACAAGGCTAGATTTGCACAACTGTAAGCACATTGTCAGCTTCACACTATTTGCAAAACATTACACACAGTGATTTGCAAAACACTAAACACACTTGTATACATCAGACACAGAAGTATATCATGATGTCACTTCCTCCTTTAATAGACCCGGCTTGGAGGTTCTTCATGGAATTGAGGTACGAAATAAATGAAGTAATTGTGAGGAGAGAAAAATCGGGAAATGGCAGGTTATAGGAGGGGTGGCTTGCAGCGTCGGACTTGCTAGCCCTACATGCCGCTAGAAGAGGAGCATGATGGCAGATATCAAATGAGGGACTCTCGCTGCGTCTGAAGGGAGCTGCGGCTCTGCTGCGCCAGAAGGGAGAGTCCTTCTTGCAGCTGAATACGAGGCGCGGTTTGATGCGTCGAATGGAGGGCTCACACTGCGACCGAAGGGAGCCTGCAGCTCTGCTACACCGGGAGGGAGAGCCCCGTCCACCGCCAAGTATGCAGCGTAACTCAAATGACAGACGGAGGGCTCACACTGCGACCGAAGGGAGCTGCAGCTCTGCTGCACTGGAAGGGAGAGCCCCGTCCGAAGCTAAAATAGGCAAGGAGGTTCGAAGCGACTGATGAAGGGACTCTCGCTGCGTCCGAAGGGAGCTGCGGCTCTGCTGCACTGGAAGGGAGAGTCCCTCTTGTGGCTGAATATGTGGCGCAGTTTGACGCGTCGGATGGAGGGCTCCCGCTGCATCCGAAGGGAGCCAGCGGCTCTGCTGCACTGGGAGGGAGATCCCCGTCCGCCCCCGAGTAAGCAGCGTAACTCAAAACGACAGACGGAGGGTTCACCCAGCGACCGAAGGGAGCTGCGTCTCTGCTGCACCGGAAGGGAGAGTCCCCCTTTTCGACTGAATACGAGGCGTGGTTTGATGCCTCGGATGGAGGGCCCTCACTGCGACCGAAGGGGGCCTGTCGCTCTGCTGCACCGGGAGGGAGAGCCCCGTCCACCGCCGAGTACGCAGCGTAACTCAGAATGACAGATGGAAGACTCACACTGCGACCGAAGGAGAGCCCCGTCCGATGCTGAATAAGCAATGAGATTCGAACCGACGGCTGGAGGACTCTTACTGCGACCAAAAGGAGCTGTGACTTACTGCATTGGAAAGGAGAGCCTCAGATTACCCAAGTAAAGAAGGTGATTTAAAAGAGAGGTTTTTTTTACTGATCAGGGCTACATGGGCTTCTTTTATGTGGAGATGATTATACCTGATGTAGCTTTTAAAAGCATCTGATGACCATCAAACAAGGGCCTGTATCTGATTCTGTGAGAGGCCTTTTTAAGCTGCTGTATTTGCTGCCCCTATGCGAAATATGTGGCTGGAAAATTTTTCTACGGGTAAGCCTGATTGAGCAAGGATCAGTTTTAAGTGTTTTTGGAACCAAAAATGTGTAAAGGGGTGGTTAGAGTCATCGACGAAGAGAGGGTCCAGTGCGGATTTAGATTGAGCTTTCCTGAGTTGGAAATAAGAAAAGAGAGCCTGATAAGGTTGAATTGGAGATGGGAGGTTAAAAATGTATATGTAGTGGCCTTTTCTTTCTTGGTCTGTCTTACTTTGCTTAATGAAGTAAGCGATAGTTTCAATATCAAGTAAGGATAAATCAGAGATGGTCGGATGGAGTTTGGGGTTGAATTTAGAGGTTATTGCAATTTCTGAGCATCTCAGAAAACCGAAGAAAGCCAAAAAGTGGTATGGATCGAATGGTACTCTGCGGAGATTTTTGGTGCATTTTGTAAGGATGTCCAGAGTTATAGGTTGTCTGGAATCCGGGCTTGATGGTTGAGAGCACTGAATTCCTTTGATTAGAAGAGAAGTTTGAGAATTATTTATTTTGGGGGAGGGGAAGCCGTAGATTAGTTTGTGAAAAAATTTGAACGCCAATTAATGAAACTTTAATAGACCCGGCTTGGAGGTTCTTCACGGAATTGAGGTACGCAATATGAGGAGAGTTGTTAGGAGAGAAAAATCGGGAAATGGCAGGTTATAGGAGAGGTAAAAAGCTTTGAAACATCTCCAAGCTGTTAGATATGAATGGATAGTTCTGGGTGAAACTGCTTGGAGGATAGAGTCGAATGACGTGTCGAGGAGAGGTTTTAAGGGATGAGTTATGGGAATATGAGTTGCGAATAGTGAGGTACTGGGGTTGGTGATGGGTCTGCCTCCGAAGCCAGCGCTCTGAATTTCTGAAACTAATCTGAAAAATAAAATGTGAGAGAGAATCAGCAATTTGATTTTTGGATCCGGGAATGTGTTTAGCAGTTATGATAAATTGATTGCATGCTGAAATCCAGATTAGACGTCTTAGTAGTGGCATGAGAGCGAGGGAATGAGAACGGCCTTTATTTATGCAGTGAACGGTCGCTTCATGTCACAGTACACTAAGATTCTGCTTGACGTCCAATATTTTCCCCATAAAAAGGCAGCGACAACTAGAGGCTAGAGTTCGAACAGTGCTGAGGACTGGGGAGAGTCGAGCATTTGGCGGGGCCATGGAGACACGAACCAACGCCCTTGGACTGAATCCAGGTTAATGCCCAGAAATTTGATGAATTGGGTTGGTCCTAAAGATTTCTCCTGCACGATGGGGATTCCTAGCTCCACGAAAATTCTTTGAACTGTTGTGATATTTTCGGCTGGCATGGCATTGGGAGGAGTTATGATAAGAAAGTCGTCGAGCAGGTGGATTAGGTGAGGAATTGAATAGTTGTTAGACAGAATCCAGCAGATTGCTTCTGATAACATGTCGAAAATTTTTGGGCTACTTTTGCATCCAAAGGTTAGGCGTACTGAGAAATAAAACCTCCCGCACCAGCGGATCCCAAATAAATGCCATGAATCTGGGTGGATAGGCATCACTTTGAGGCAGAAGTGATGTCTACTTTAGCCAGCCACGCACCGCGACCTACATTTTTGATCATGGTGATCGCTTGATCTATATCATGGTAGTGCAGAGAATATTCCTCAAGGGGTAAGAGGCTGTTTATGCTAGAAAACGGGGAATTGATTATCAGACGCTTTTTTCATGAAAATTTCCTGGTAGCCACTTTTTTTCAAATTTCAAAAGGGGGAGTATTGAAAGGCCCAATCATAAAACCTGACTCGACTTCTTTTTTGATTAGATTATCTACTGTGAAAATTATGTTCTGTGAGAGTGGGCATGTAGTGCCGGGATTAAAGCCCTGTTTGAGGCCATACAATAGATAATTGGCGAAGTTAGTGTCTGGGTGATGTGAAAGTTCAAAGGATAGACGAGAAATATTGACTGGAGTCGATAAGTAGTTTCTAGATTTTTTATTGGTAGCTTTCATGACTGGGCATACTGTGCATGGGCATGAGCCCCGCCACAATAATAACAGACATGGAGAAACTTGCTATGCTGTCTCACACATCTTCCTCTGTTGAAATTTCCGCAAACCTGCTGGTTGTTGGAGAATGAGATAGCTTCTCTCCTAGATTTCGATATTGGATTCGTAGTTGCAGAACGAGGGATGTAGGTGGTTGATTTGACTTGCGTCAGTTCTGGGCCGGGTATTATAGCGGGATTAATTTGGGGGCATGAGATACTGACCTGCAGACTGCGCAAGATATTCCGACAACTGAAAAATACTCTGTTGTGGAGATCCAGTGCGTCCCAATAAGGGCACTGATTCCACTGAGCAACACGTACCGCACATTTGGCTGAAAATAATTTATGGTACGTGTAGAAATGGGTTCCGCCACTATCGCCACATAATCATTTAGTTTGCGTCGTCTATGGGGAAAAGCCGAGCAAACTATTTCCGTGTAGCGGCCTAATGCTATAGTGAATTCGGAAAATGAAAGGGGGTGGGATGAATTGGGAGTTGAATTTTTTTATGTTACGGAGAAATCTCCGCAATCTATTTGTCGATGAGATTCGGTGGGAGGTAGCAAAGAGAGGAGAGATGAGAGATCAACGTCCGCACCTGCGAGAATCTGAGATTTGATGGTATTAGGCACAGGAGGTGGTTCCAGAGCGGCAGTATTCGTTGGGGTAGGTAGAGGGGCTGCTGTGAATAAAGTGTACTGAGGTTTAGCTTGGATAGAAGGGTTAGAAGGAAGATAAGGAGGGGCCGTAACCATTTGCGGAGGCAGCCTCACGTACAGATTAGCCCCTGGTGCTTGGGGAAGCCCGTAGGAATAGGTAGAAGGAAATGAGGGAGGGGCCGTAACCGTTTGCGGAGGCAGCCTCATGCAGGGATTAGCCCCTGGTGCTTGGGGAAGCCCGTAGGAAGAGGTAGAAGGAAATGAGGGAGGAGGCCAGTAAGCTTGCGTTGCTGGCTGATGATGCCCTACTTGGACATCTGCAGCGGGGGCTGCTGGCCATTGATAGGGAAAAGGAATAGCGGAAGGGTAAAAGTAAGGTGGCTGAGCTTGAGCGGTTAGCGGAGGCAGCCTCATGCTAGCGTCTGCAGCCGGAGGTAGAGTGGGAAGGATAGGAGGTTGGAAAGCCACGCCAGTGGGCGATGCTGCGTGCGGCACGGTAACTGAAGGCACTGCAGTGACTGGTTGAGAAGAGGAGGGAGGCAGTGCAGTGTGAGGAGCAGCCGAGTCTGGGGCGCGGCCCAGGCTTGCTGACGGCTTGCTACGTCCTGACGCTCGAGGGGAGCCGGAACTTGATCTGGAAGAAGACAAAGTTAGAGAGACATGATAACTTTAAGTCTTGTGGGCTTTAGTTACCTTTTTGGAGGTGGGTGAATTAGTATTTTCCAGAGAGATGTAAAGATTGTAAAGTTGAGCTTTTCTAATTTTTCGAGAAAACTTAACTTCAGAGTTTGACAGCGCTTGTCTCAATCCCGTGACGGTCCATTTTCCAATGGGAGGGATGGATGGTGAAGTCGAGGCATAAGAAAATGTTGAGGATTGTGATGGCTGTCTTGATGGTGGAGGTGAACGGAGACTTTGTGGCTTAGGTGTGCGAGTAGCGGGCCTTCTGGGCCTCCGCCCGCGAGCCGAGGCCTGGGGCTCGGCAGTGAATCCAGGCTGAGGAGGAAGCGCCTTAGAGCTGGCAGAAGGAGGTGCCTTAGAGCCGGTGGCTTGCGGTGGAGCGTTCAGCTCGTTGTCAGACAGGAAGAGCTTGAGTTCAGACATTTTTTGGCAGTCGAATGGTAGGATAGAGGCAGGTAGGCTACATATATATACGCATTGTGCTAGTTAGGATGGTTAGCTAAACGAGTTACACCTGTGCCAAATTGGTTGATTATCACATTGAGATTTGTTATATAATGTCACAATGCAATGCACAATATTTTAAACAAAAGATTGATTGATTGATTGATTGATTGATTGTTTGTTTGCTTGGGGGGTGTTATGCATGCTTTTGAGGTCAAATAAAACCCAGATATATTCTTGATAAGGTTTTGATTAAAAAAAGATTTAGAAAGATAAAATGATACCTCAATAATTGTGGCATGACAATGAACGTATAAGTTTACACGCGTTTGTCAGCGCTGATCCGTATTCATCAGGGCATTTCTGCATCACCCATGCATTCACTGTGTGACACACTTTTATAACCGATCTCTAATTTAATTTATATTTATGGTGAGATTTATAATGCAATAATGTTCTCGTGGATGTTTCATTTGGAGAGTTTAGGAGGGGCCTGACAGATTCTATCATTGTACGTTGCTTTGCCACCGCTCACCTCTCTCTACTCAAGATGGCCACCATCAAAAAGAGCTTTAAATTAAAATTAAAAATGAACTGTGAAGTCTCCATTGAATTCCACTTCAAAGTTGCAGTTAAGTATGAAAAACTATGCCACGGTATTTCGAAATCACCGACTGAACGAACGCCAGATCTTTGAACAAACACTGGCGGCAAAGTCTGCAACTTTTCCACATGTAGGCCTAGTCTAGTTTTCATTGTGGTGGCTCTGTTGATGAATTGTGTATTCTTTCCTTGTCTGAATGGTAATCTAAATCCTTCTTAATCAACACTGGCTCTCCAAAGTGCTTGTACGATACAATAGTTCAGCAGGAGATGGTAAGACCCGTCCTTGGAGACATTTTACCCGGCCTGAAAGTAATAACAGGCAACAAAACAGCAAAGTAGATGCACTCTCCAAACACAGAAGCCGTGAATGAGGACTCTTAGAAGCGAGCATCAAAGCCTGAGGAACTCACAGAAGACTGCGGCTAAAGGTGCAGGCTCTCGCAAGATAAAGAGCGCGTGATTCTTGCAGAAAGCATTGTAGCGCTCGTCGCCTTGATTTTGCTTTCAAAACCAGCCAGAACTAAATGCCTCTGAACATACGGGGTAATGGCACACGATGAAACCCCACACGAAATGATTTCAATCCACACAGGTTTTGCTTTTCATTTCTCCCTCAGATGAAAAAAAAAGAGCCGTATCCCCCGGAGAACAAGCCGTTGACATGAAGACACCCCTCCATCACAAACGCTGCGACAAACTCTCTTGTTAAAAGCATCCCTGGTGCGTCAGATATGAGAGAGAGGGAGAGCGAGCAAGAGAAGAAAAAAGGGTTCTCCTGTTGTAAGCCATCTGTCTTGTTTTCCGCTGTTGTTTTAAGCATGGACAAGACGTGCTTAAAAAAGCAGACTAAAGAAGATCAAATGTCACCAATCTGTCTTATTTGAAGCTATAAACACCTGTCCCTATTCCAGCCTAAGAAATAAGTATCAGTGACAAAGCCTGTGATGTTAAAGTCAAGAAAGCCGCAGAAAAGAAAGGTCTTAAGGGTTATCCATGCTGCTTCTGTCTGTTTCAGGAGATATGGTCATCTCTTTTTGTTTACAAATGAACTACACAGCACAAAAAAAAGGTTCTGGAGATCTACGGTATGCAGAAAGTAGAAAGCAAGTTCCAGCACGCAGTTAAAATACAAGATGATTTTTCAAAACCCTTGACTGGCGACGAAGAAAGCCGCAGAAACATCTGGAACATGCAGATAGGAATATTCAGAGAATAGACAAAGCTGCTCTGAAATATATTCTCCGGTGCATTCTGGCATATCTCGAGATAAGGAGAATGTTCTTGAAATATATGAATTATAAGTGGGCTTCTAAAAAAGCCCTTGTTTTGTTTCAGGAGCAAATGGTTCAGAAGCTTAATTTGGAGATACGTATAATGGTTTGAGGGGGGAAAAAACGGTCAAAAGTTCTGTGAAATTATATCAACCAACTTGCTTTTTCAATGTTCTTTTAAAAACAACAGAGATTCAAAGCCACAAAAAAAAAACTAGACTGGTCCCTCAGTTTGTACACACAAGCATATACAGTAAATCATGTACAGTCGACATCTACAGACAGGACATTACACCAGGATGAATGTTAAAATACACTGTTTTGAACGTATATATCCAGAAGACTTAAACATTACGCGTACTGTACCAACTTATATGTTATATACTATATTTTTTTGTTTTGTAGTCACCAAAAAGTACAAGCTTCACATTTCTACTTGTAATGGAATGTCTTGTCCCATACTTCTGTTGTAAGTACATTACTATAAAATGTGATTTTTGTTTGTTTTTACTAATAATTTGCCAAATTACAATGCATAATATTGCAGGAATAATTATTGGTTTTATTGAATTGTTCCCATATTTTGAATGGCATTTTTTTAGCATTTGTATGATATAATAAATAATAACAAATCATATAAAATTAAACAGGGGTCATTAATTACAAAAAGGCATTTTTACAAGGTCTCAAATTGACGCTTGGATTAAAAAATAATAACAGTAAAAGCTGCCAAAAGAAGCTTAAAAAATCTTTGACTTAGATTGTTTTTTTTTTATTTCAGTCATTGATTGTACTCATATATTTTTGCGAACATATATTATTAATAAATATTTCTATTCTAATAATGAACAGTTAGGCTATGTCTTTAGATGTGTGTGTGTGTGTGTGTTTAATACATCTTGATAGCTGGCTGTCAGTGGCTGTGCGAGCCAGGAGGGTATTTTGACAGCTCATCATTAACACCTCTTCTCAACTCTATTTGAAGAACCCTGCTATTTGAAGAAACAATATTCAGTTGTTGACAGCAGCTGGGAACATAAGCCATCAGCGAATAAAAAAAAAAAATCAGTATTCTGATCCCTTTTCAATGGCCTCACCTTGCATTTGTAGGCTATTAAGGCCTGTCTCATGAATATGAATAAGTCTGCAAAACATTCGGAACATGCCTTACACTTAAAAAAAAAAAAAGATCATGGAACATTAGTCATGTGTGAAATGTAAAATAAAATTGTGAACACTTGCAATTTCTTCACAGTTGTTATATACTGTATTTATGTTTATATACTTGTATGTAACTACATACTATTCATGAGTGGTGCCTTAAACCGTATTTCTATTTAATATCCATAAGAAGAAAAACAGACAGGGTTTTGGCCAATTTAGGAAATCAAAGAATATGAGATGTGAGGAAATGCCAACAAAAAGCCTGAATAACTTTAATTGTTAATGCTATATTTATTTATGTAATTTTTTTCTTCTTCTACAATATGGAGCATTCAGTGCTGGAAGGATGCTGTGTGCATTTTGGCTACTGTGTGTTTAAATCTGTATGTTTTGGGTTATGAAAAAGTGTACGTCACGCTATAGCGTGTCACGTGACGGTGTGTAGTTTCAAGATGGCCGCTGAGGGTCTCCCGTCTCAATTTGATGTTGTCATTCTCGGAACAGGTATGAAACAGTAATGTGATAATTTTTAATGGTTTGCGCTACAGAGGTGCTTTCTGTGTCGGGATTGCTTTGAGAAACGAGTGTAGTTTTGCCACAGACACGTGAAACAGACTCAGCGACATATGAACGCTAAAGCTAATGGGGCTGTGTGTTTTTTGACATGTATGATGAAGAATGGCATATATATATTTGCATATGTATATTTGTTTTGACAGTCATTTGACCGCTGAATTGTGTAATAGGAGCGAAACTGTAAGAAAGAGCAAAAAGAAATCCAAGAATAATGTGTGACAGGCTGGTCAAGAATCAGAGATGCTGAATCACAGATGAGCTGGAGACAGTGATGGAGGAACACTGACTTTACTGACTCTTCACTGTTTTTGTGTGTGTAATTCTGTGTGAATTCAAATGGATAATATAATTTATTATTATTATAAACACGAATTATTTACAACAGTTATTAACATGAATAACACATTTAATGTCTATTGTTTTTATTAACTACTGTCTATTGTCCTCCTTACTGTATAAAAACATGAAATTCTTCAAATCGGATGCTTCTGGCAAATAATAATCATTATTATTAACACTTAATATGTACAACAATTAATAATAACAATTATTACAAAAATAATTATTTTAATAACATCTTGTTTATTGTTTGTTGTCTGTATAAAACAAATCTAAAGCATATGGGCAATATAACAACAATAATAATAAATATTATTGATTACACTTATTTACAACAGTTATTACGAAAATATTTTTAATAACAACTTTGTTGTCTAACTTGTTAATTGTTTGTTGTGTGTATAAAACAAATCTAAAGCATAGGTCTAATAATAACAACAATAATAATATAATTATTACTGCTTTCATTATTTTGAACATGTTATTTACAATAATTATTAACAATATTAATAACAGCTTTATTGTGTTTTGTTTATTGTCTATTATTATTATTATGATGAACACTTGATATTAACCGTTATTATTAAAATTATTAATAAAATTAATAACAACTTTATTGTCTTTACTACTAATAATAATATGAATACTAATATTTTGGTGTAATATTAATTTTGTTAATAATAATAATAATAATAATTTGATAATTTAATAGAATATTGCTACAAGCCTCAAAAACAGATCTAATAATAATAATGACTGATAACTAAGGTCAAAGTCAGTTTTAATAATAAATATTTTATATTAAGTCATTTTTACCCAAAGCAACTTGCAGTACGCTTATAACAGAATCTGGGGTTAGGAGTCTAGGGCACAACAGCGAAGGAATTGAAACCAGAACCTTCTGAATACTAACCAAGAATGCACAGTGAGTTTTAAAGTGGACAGTTCTAGTTTAACATTTCCTGGCCTGGTCTAGAGTTTAGCCCTACTTTATTGAGTGCAGCAATGCTCTAAAGTAGTGCACATAAACCAGTTTGTCGTTTAACAGAACTGGAGCTGACCCTGAATCTGTGACCTGCTTCAAACCCAGCACTGAATTGTAGGTTTGTGCTGTGGACCCTCTGGAGGGCGGATACCTTACTGGACTGTGTGGTGCAGAGCGAGACCCCTGGAACGATACTGTCCTCGTTCTCTCTAGTGTCCTCATTCAAAGCGCAGAAGTGTGTTTATATACAGGCCAGATCCTCAGGACAGTGCTGAAGCCAGCAGGAGATGAAGTTACTCCCCAGTGCAGGGCATTGTTCTTCATAGCAGGGAGGAGAGGTAGTGTGTAAAAAAAAGAAAAGAGGGGTTTGTGCGATGGCTAAGAGCAACGTTCTCGTGCTGTGATTGATGGTGTGCAAATGAATATATCTGGCCCACTTCTGGATCCACTCATGCAAAACCACCAGAGCCAGTTGGTCCCAAGGCAACCGGTGACACGGGGACACTCACAGCTTGGACTATTTCTGCTCAGACACCTTTCCGTGTCAAGGTTGCTCAGACAAGCGTGCTTGTCCCAGACTCCCTAGTTACCCCCGTTTTTGCTGCTGGATACAGGCACAAATGAGGATATGGACAGGGAGCAGTTGTTAATGAATACTGCGGCCCCCATAATGATGCCTGCTAGACCCTCTGACTGTGTGAAGGACTGCGTTCCCGTTGGTCGCGCCCCGTCAGCTGGTGAACTCGCATCTGACCCAGCTGTCCCCGGAGAGTCCATGCTCAGGGTCTGCTGTGGTGGGAGCAGATGCCTGTGGACCTTTTCATTTTTTTTATATTGTTTGGCGCAGAGGCCTATAGTGAAATAGAATAATCAAGAACAAAATAGCAAACTGAAATTCCCTCTGGCTTCAGGTTATTTTCCTGCAGTTGGTATAGTGCGGTGTATGGAGCTAATCGGGTTCAATGGGTGACTTCCAGAATCAGCTCCTTTAGAAAGCTAGAGCATATCTCAAGATTTTGATATGAAACTTTCATATGTCTGATATCCACAAAATCTCTCTCTCTCAAAAAAAAAAAAAATATATATGTTTATTAGGGGTGTCTGATATATATCGTCTGCGATAATATCGTAATTGTTGTTTTAACGATGTGTGATTTGACATTATCGAGTATTTTGCAAAAACCATTCAAAACACCCCGTCAGAGCGCACGCATACATTACGTACATTGCGCATTTGGAGTGCGTTCTTTCACTGCATGATTCAGTCTATTAAAATGCATTAAGAAAGATCACAAAATTCAAGATATGGGGGCAGAAAATGTACATATTTATATCATTTCATATAGTTAAAATCACTCGAAGAGTGCCGTTTTTTTTCTTCAAAAATAAGCATGATTACAAATGTGATACTGATGTTATACAACAGTTCAATGAACAATAAGTTAATATTAAGAGACTTACGTTTTAGACACCATATTGCTTGTTTTTGCTCTATTTCGCCAACAAAAATCATCCCGAATACAGCCACAGTGCTGTTTTGTGTCTCTGAGCAACATGACGGTGTTTCGTTCTTGAATGAATCAACCGTTTAAATGATTCGGTTCAATCGCAATGACTCACTTATTAACAGTGATTTGCTGCCACCTGCTGGCGGTTTTAATTTCAAAAATCGGCTTTTTCTTTTTTCTTTTTTTTCTTTTCTTTTTTGTAGATTTTTTTCATGTTTTAAATCATTTCAAATATCAGTATTCAACGTTTTATGTTTAATATATCAAAACATTATTTATGCATTTGTAATTGCAGGTTAAATGCATTCATGTCTTGCATTAAACAAAATACATGTGTGTAAATACATCTAAATGCCACTTCAGATGCAGCTTCTGTGTTGATTTAATTTGCTTGGTAACAGCCCAAATGTCTTATTATTCTAATTCCCTGATTAAATGTAAAAATTTGACTCAAAAGATAATGGACACTTCTAGAAAAAATGGCTTTATAAAGGTAAAAATGCCCATAAAATGCAAAAATCAGTTTAAACTTATTGGAAAAGATTAATTTCTATCAGTATGAACGGACCACCACACAGAATATGATGAATAGTAAAAACATTAGGAGTCAGCTGTCTTCGGCAGTCCTTAAGGTACCAGCACAATAACACACTCAGCAAAATATCGTCTAATTATCCTTATCGATAAAATCCCATAAAATATCGAGATATAATTTTTTGTCAATATCGCACACCCCTAATAGACACACACTCACACACACACACTCACTCGCACACTCTCACACACACACACACACACACACAC
>NW_015666174.1:35109-38488 GCF_001515625.1 Sinocyclocheilus rhinocerous
TTGACTGTGTTAATGAGTGAATCACTGAATCATTTATTCAACCGATTCGTTCAAAAAGTTGATTCATTCAATAAGTAAGCACCATTGCTCAGAGACGCAAAACAGTGCTGAGATCTTTGTTTGGAACTATTTAGTTGGCAAAATTGAGCAAAAACAAGCAATATTATGTCTAAAATGTTGTTGCTTTACTGAACTTGTATAAAATGATTATTAAATGTGTTCATGCTGATATCTGCAGAAAAACGGTACTCTTTGTGTGATATAGACTGTTAGCTATATTAAATTCTAAAAATATAAAAAGCGTACAGCTACAGAAGCATTTTTGCTGTCTACAATTGAGAATGCCTGGAATTTTGAGTTTTAATAGACTAATAAATAAGGTACCAGCAAAATAACACACTCAGCAAAATATCGTCTAATTATCGTTATCGATAAAATTCCAGAAAATATCGAGATATTATTTTTTGCACACCCCTAATAAATATATATATATATATATATACATCTTTTGTAAAGTAGTTCACCCGAAAAAACTTATACTCACCCTCGGACCAGCCAAGATATAGGTGATTTAGTTTCTTCATCGGAACCGATTTTGAGAAATTCAGCATTGCATCACTTGCTCACCCATGAATTCCCTGCAGTGAATGGGTACCGTCAGAATGAGAGTCCAAACAGCTGATAAAAACATCACAATAATCCACACTCCAGTCCAGTCCATCAGTTACCTTTTGTGAAAAGCTGCATGTTTGTAAGAAACAAATCCATCAAGACGTTTTTAACTTTAACTGTTAACTGTTTGACTGCTAAAATACGAGACTATCCATAATATTGCTTTCTCCAGTGAAAAAATCATCTTGTACGAATTAGGAGAGAAATATGCACAGGTCAAGCACTAAGTGCAAATAGCGATAGATGCTCTTCACACTAAGTGCAAATAGCAATGGATTTTATTTACACTATGTGAAAAAGCAGTATCTTCTTTGCAATACGTGTAAATTGTAGTTGGATGCTATTTATACTTAGTGCATATAACAATAGATTCAATTTACAATATGTGAAAAAGCAGTATCTTCTTTGCAATATGTGTAAATTGTAGTTGGATGCTATTTATACTTAGTGCATATAACAATAGATTCAATTTACAATATGTGAAAAAGCAGTATCTTCTTTGCAATACGTGTAAATTGTAGTTGGATGCTATTTATACTTAGTGCAAATAGTGGCAGATATTTGCACCTCTGTATTGTAGAACATTATAAACAGTATGCAATAATAACACATTGAGTGTAACTTATCATATGTATTAAAATTATTAAATGGATGCCGCCTTATTGGGACAATAAAGCCCTCCCTACACCTACCCCTAACCCTACCCGATAAATACTTAATTATTAAATACCCGTGAGGCACTTTATTTCCACTTTTCGAATATTTCCTTAATTTTTTTTTAAATTAATGCCTTTCTGATCTGATATGTGATAGGAAAAGGGAGAAGACTGGGAGAAGAGTGAGTTCGGCAAAAGGCGGATTCGAACTCTGGTCGATTGCATCTTAAAGGGATAGTTCACCCAAAAATGAAAATTCTGTCATTAATTACTCACCCTCATGTCGTTCCAAGCCCGTAAGACCGGTTACGTTTTCTACATTGTTTGCGCTTTGATCTGAACGTAAACAACGTATCTGCGTGGCGCAGCTGACACAGAATAGCATACGCTGTTTACGTTCAGTGGATAGTCTCCAAAATGGCGCCAGGGTGACGCGGAGGAGACAAATTGTTGAATAAAGTTGTTATTTTTTTTGCTTTTGCGCACAAAAAGTATTCTCCTAGCTTCGTAAAATTACGGTTGAACCCCTGATGTCACATGGATTATTTTACCGATCTCCTTGCTACGTTTCTGGACGTTGATCGTGTAAGGACCCTTACTGTCTATGGGAGGGTCAGAGAGCTCTCAGAATGCATCAAAAATATCTTAATTTGTGTTCCGAAGATGAACGGAGGTCTTACGGGTTTGGAACAACATGAGGGTGAGTAATTAATGACAGAATTTCATTTTTGGGTGAACTAACCCTTTAAGTTACTGCCATGAGTCTTACTCACTACGCCACTGCTGCTGGAGTTAAAGCAGTGTATCTTTTTGTAAATAGACACTCTGGAATAGAAATATTCATAATTTGCTTAGCTAAAGTTACAGAAGTATGTTAGAGGCATATGCTTGCACTCTGTCCTATATTTCAAAAGTTTTAAATATTTTATTAAATAGCGTTTTTATTTTTAATTCATTAATAATAATTATTAAACATGGAAGCTTAAATATGTATTTACCTACATGAGTATTTTGGGATTTGTTTTGTTTTTTCATTGTCAATATGATGGAAGTCCGTGGTAAGTAACCAAAGTTGTTTGGTTACCAACATTCCTCAAAATATCTTCTTTTGTGTTCAACAGAAGAAAGTCAGTCATACAGGTTTGGAATGACATGAGGGTGAGTAAATGATGACAGAATTTTCATTTTTGTGTGAAATATCGCTTTACTAGACAATAATGTCAGAATGACCTATAGAGGTTAGGGATAAATCTGCCCAGTATAGTTCTGAATTGCTCTGCTTTGTGATAATGAATCAATACTTTGGTGCAGAGTATTGACATTTCAATTATTATGAATTTTTAGTATTGTAAAGCTTTTAAGTTGTTTGGTTTCATTACTTGGTCAATTATGAATAGTATCATTATTTTGTTAATTATGAATAGATTTTTAAAATGTGAAGTTAAATGGATAAAAATCTATTTTAAATGTGAAAAATAATTATAAAAAAGTGTTTAATTATTAAGTCATTAAGAAAAGGCTCAGATGTCGCTCAGAAGTACATAATATAATATGTTATATACTCTATAATAAGTTATTTTTGACACTTGGCAGTGCTAATATCTTTATTATGTGACAGTCCCATCACTTGCACCATCAGCCCTCTACAAACACCTTGGCAATTGAATTGCCATTGGCTAGTACATTTTTTTGTTTACTCGCCAGACTACTTCCCAACAGCATACTCTGATATACTGCCTCTAAATCAACACTTACCCTCATCACTGCAGAGAGAATGGAAGATGGTGCCAGACATGAAAAATCTGTGTATAATTGTAATTGTGGAGGGAGCACAAGTATGAACCTTGTATCGCGTCCGGCTTCCTCTGAAATGGAAAACCAGTATTGCATTGCTGAGCTTGCAGGAATCATTTTCAGAAAAAATGTATGTGGTGTAGGCCTGGGCGATAAAACGGTATCGATATTTATCGATGGTACACCTTCTTCGATAAAAATGTTCGATATAGGCACGTGCTATGAGTGACGCAGACAGCACACACGAACACATGCTG
>NW_015666174.1:38521-38691 GCF_001515625.1 Sinocyclocheilus rhinocerous
TAGTCTAGCCCACGAGATGCGCCGCTGCTGTGTTATGCATTCAAAATATTAGAGAAATATAGAAGCTCAATGCAGAGAAGATCTTCATTAGGTTAAAACCGAAATCAAGCTATCCACACAGAACGCATATTCAGCACATTTTTTAGACGGACAAATATGACTGCTGCACT
>NW_015666174.1:39147-55635 GCF_001515625.1 Sinocyclocheilus rhinocerous
TTTGTCTCAATAAATTGGGTTAATTTAAAAATACAGTGGTTAAATAAAAAATAAAAAAATCTATTGCTCTTTGTTTTAAAAAAGGTTATAAAAATTATCGATACCAAACGATATGAAACATTATATCGTTGATACATTTTTTAGCTATATCGCCCAGCCCTAATGTGGTGGCCAGTTTCAAGCTGAAATTGTTTGACTGTTGGTAACCAATTAAATTGTGTTTGGCCTATGACTTAGTTTCCTACAGTATTTCCAAATTTTTGTTTTTCTGACAAAATGTAGAATATTTTTGGAATTTTGAAAAGCACATTTTGGGACATTCAACTTCTCAGCTATAATGTAAAAGACCTGCTGCAGCCTGTTCATAAAAAGCCTGAGGCGGCCATACCTGTCCCCTTGGGTCTAAAATGAACTTTTTTCCACATGTGGCAATGGTTTGAGATGAGAATTTACCATTTGTAAATATTTGGGACCCTGGACCACAAAACCAGTCATAAGGGTCAATTTTTCGAAATTGAGATTTATACATCATCTGAAAACTGAATAAATAAGCTTTCCATTGATGTATGTTTTGTTAGGATAGGACAATATTTGGCCGATATACAACTATTTAAAAATTTTGGAATCTGAGGGTGCAAGAAAATCTAAATATTGAGAAAATTGCCTTTAAAGTTGTCCAAATGAAGTTCTTTGCGATGCATATTACTAATCAAAAATTACGTTTTAATACATTTATAGTAGGAAATTTACAAAATATCCTAATGATTTTTGGCATAAAAGTCAAGTTTATTTGTACAGCGCTTTTCACGATACAAATCATTGCAAAGCAACTTTACAGCAAATTAAGTTTCTACAATATTTAGTGGTAGCTTATCAGTGGTGACTGTCAATTAATGTACATATGGCAGAAATGTACGGAAAAATCAATTTAAGACGTAATAAAACAGACGATGAACACTATTAACAGAAATTATTATATGATGCAATCAAACTAATAGCAAAATGTGGTAGTTCTGTATCTTGTTTCAGGGTTGGCATCATCTGAAGTCCTCTGAGGGGTTGGCATCATCTCTTCTCAGGTGTTCTGGATCCAGACTGAAGCTTATGTCAATCCCGTGGCAAAAACAGAGAAACAAATAGAGACATAATTAGCGTAGCTGCTGTTCCAACCAAGCAAAATTGATTTAGCGACTGAAGACTGGTTTTGTGGTCCAGGGTCACATTTCTTCCTGGCCATAAAACTTTTTTTTTTTTTTTTAAGTAAATCTCATTAAACAAATGTAGAACTTCTCTGGATCATATTTCTCCACAATTTCAAAAAATGAAATAATATTTTGCTCAAAGAAAATGAAGCCTGTTTTAGGACCATTAGGATTTTTTTTGCACTGTGATGTAGAGACCTGCGCGGGACGGATTTTTCAGTCCCGTTCCCGCCCGTTCCCGCAAGATTCTGTCCCGCTCCCGCAAAAATATATCTTATCTGGTCCCGGTCCCGCTCCCGCCCGCAACATTCATGTTTTGTCCCGCTCCCGCCCACAAAAGCCCACATAAAAGTAATCTATATAGATTGTTTTCAGTACATTGAAGAAATTTACATGAAATGGTTCTGTAACATCTCCTAAGCTCCACAACATCCCAGCATAAACACTCCCGATAAAATATTTGTTATTTAGGTAGATTGTTTTCAGTACATTGAAGAAATTTACATGAAATGGTTCTGTAACATCTCCTAAGCTCCACAACATCCCAGCATAAACACTTCCGATAAAATATTTGTTATTTAGGCTAAGCATCAATATTCACAACCATTGTTATTTTTTACAGAAAGCAAACATTGGCTGCTGCATGCATGGTTTGGCATGGCAGAATGCGAGCAGCACGCTTCCTTTATTATCACAAAAAGCTGACATCTCAGTTAATCGCGATCTCATAAAGCTCTGTTATAACACTAAATATATGCACAATGAATCTTTCACAGTGTCTAAAATGAGAGGATTCGTGAGCACGCAATTTCAGCACTGCGGTGAGTAGATTCTAACTTAATCACCTCTGATTGGCCATTGCGTTCCAGAAATCAAAAACTGAGTCTGTGATTGGCTACATTATAAATGGAAACTATGTCTAGCTTGCGCGTTAATCATTTTAATGTTAATATTAGTTGTTCTTTTTGCTTTAGTGCAACAGATAAATAACAATTTATATGTTTTAGACACTTTATGTTTAGATAATTTCTATTTTGCGGGAGTCCCGCGAATCATTTTATTCTCCCGCATCCCACACACACACGAGTCTCTTCCCGCCCGCACCCGCACTCGCCCATCAAGAGTTGTCCCGCGCCGCACCCTGTTGCGTTGGGTCCCGCGGGAGTGCAGGTCTCTACATAAGCACATTTTCCTCCTGTAATTTTTATTATCTTAATGCAAAAATTATTTGTACTGCAATAAAAAAAATACATGGTAACATATTGTAAAAAATTATTTTAAATTATATAATACTTTAAAAAAATATTAACAATAAACAATAACAACAATAAATAATAAACAAAATATATTAAATTTTTGGGAGGTTTAAGTATCTCTTTGATTTAGTTCACATATATCAGATGAAGGTCAAGGCCTATTCACACACCAAGCATGAATATTCCATTCAAGCATCATTTGTTAAATGAATCATAACGTAATGAATCAAAACAATGTATTCCTATGAAGTTATTCACGCTGAAGTCTACACTTTTTTAAACCACATGTTTCAGTGAGTGTGTTAAAAAGGTTTTTCTTCACGCCGCAATTAAACACTCACCAACCAATAAGATAAGTTCTCATCTGGAGCTGCTGCACTAATGCACTGACAGCTATTCTGCCAACTGGTAATATTTCAAACGGTAACTGTATTTATTTAACAGTATTTCATGATGAATGTACACTGAAGCACAGACGCTATAGAGGCTAAAGGATGCAGAAAATGTGAAGTTACAAGACTCTTTACTGAAGAGCATCGTTACAGGCTCAGCAATCATTAGCTGACAGGCCTGACTGAGATGCACGTTTAGTTCATCTTAAATCAGAGCTGTTCCCTCACCTGCCGCTAATAGAGCAGCAATGAAGAAAACAAGCCAGCCATTTCACTGGCCCGCTCTTTGAGCCTGGGTTAATGTAACTATTCCATCTTGCTTGGACCCCATGTGCCTTTAGCTTGAATAGCCTCTATTAGCAGTCATGTGATTACAGAACACCTTCACAGATATCCCTGTGCTCTTTTCAGGTGATTGATTTCTCATGGCGCTTGAGCATTAGTGTGGCATTGATTGTTAGTAGGACCTCCGATGGGCGTCATAGTCACAGACTGCTTGTAGATTGTCAGTGATCATTGTAACGGGGTTTATGACTTTGAAACTTGATGTTTATCTGTTAGACATCTGCGTCTAGATTTAATTTAGACCAGTGCTGAACTTGCTTCATTTTAAGGGGGTATGAATTTATACTGATTTTCTTTTCCCTTGCCGCTTAATTTTGCAGATTGGTTTGTGGGTCGCTGACATGATACTCATACTAAATAATTCAGAATTACAAAAAAAATAAAATAATAATAAATGCATTTCATATATACAATGACTTGAATAGATCTCTTCTATGAGGAACATGGTTTTAATTTCAGAATTAAAATCCATTTTGATATATTTTTTGAGGGGTCAGATTATGTCACTACCCTGATATGCTGCAATTAAACACTCGCCAACCAATGAGACATAAGCTCTTGTCTGGAATTGCTGCTACCCGCGCATTAGGATGCACTAATGCACTGACAGCTATTCTGCCAACTGGTAATATTTCAAACGGTAACTTTATTTATTTAACAGTATTTCATGATGAATGTACACTGAAGCACAGCCGCTATAGAGGCTAAAGGATGCAGAAAATGTGAAGTTACAAGACTCTTTACTGAAGAGCATCGTTACAGGCTCAGCAATCATTAGCTGACAGGCCTGACTGAGATGCACGTTTAGTTCATCTTAAATCAGAGCTGTTCCCTCACCTGCCGCTAATAGAGCAGCAATGAAGAAAACAAGCCAGCCATTTCACCGGCCCGCACTTTGAGCCTGGGTTAATGTAACTATTCATCTTGCTTGGACCCCATGTGCCTTTAGCTTGAATAGCCTCTATTAGCAGTCATGTGATTACAGAACACCTTCACAGATATCCCTGTGCTCTTTTCAGGTGATTGATTTCTCATGGCGCTTGAGCATTAGTGTGGAATTGATTGTTAGTAGGACCTCCGATGGGCGTCATAGTCACAGACTGCTTGTAGATTGTCAGTGATCATTGTAACGGGGTTTATGACTTTGAAACTTGATGTTTATCTGTTAGACATCTGCGTCTAGATTTAATTTAGACCAGTGCTGAACTTGCTTCATTTTAAGGGGGTATGAATTTATACTGATTTTCTTTTCCCTTGCCGCTTAATTTTGCAGATTGGTTTGTGGGTCGCTGACATGATACTCATACTAAATAATTCAGAATTACAAAAAAAAAAAATAATAATAAATGCATTTCATATATACAATGACTTGAATAGATCTCTTCTATGAGGAACATGGTTTTAATTTCAGAATTAAAATCCATTTTGATATATTTTTTGAGGGGTCAGATTATGTCACTACCCTGATATCATAATGCAAGCATTTGGGAAAGTAATGTGCACCAGTTAGTTACCAATAATAATAATAATAATTATTATTATTATTATATTCAACTTTAATGGGTTCCTAAAACACCAGTGTGACCATTGAAGCAAAATTAGAGAACTGTAAACATTTGAATGTGTTGTTCAATTATTGAAATATTAACATGGGGGTGCTTTAAGTAAGTATCTTACATTTTTGGCTGGCATAAAAAGATCGGCTGACAAGGATCCCCTGTTATATGAATTACAAAAGGTGTTTAAAATTATTATTTTTTTAATTACAATCTCTTCTCCATACAATGTAAGCATTCAGTGAGGCTGTTAAAGGGGACGTAACACACAGACACACAGTTTCTGCCAATCTCATGTTAATCTTGAGTACCTACCTATAGAGTAGTGTCATATCTCCGAAGAGTCTTTAGTTTTATCAGATTTATAAAAGACAGATACAGCTTGTAGCACTTCTCTCTGAAAACAGTCGAGCTCCTGGAGGCGTGCCATGGGCGCTCCCTCAGCCTCGACTATAAATAACCGAAAAATGATTTTCAAGGTGCAGAGATAGAATCCATTTGGAATGTTCGCTAAAATGAAGAGTGATTTATGATTTCATACAATTCCTGCTGAAAGCATTTCGGGCTTTGCCCGGTCATCAAAGTCCTGCCAGCTCAAATCTATTATTTATCGCCCAGCATGTCTATGTGGCATCAGAACTTTATGGCAGGTAATGTTTGTCTTTAGCAAACATGATGTGGAAAAATCAATACTGGATAGGATAAATGGCATTAAATGATGGCGGCCAGAGGTTATTTACACTTTTTTTTTAAAACATCTTCAGTATTATCTGGACAGTTATATTGAGGCTCCTCGCACCGTCGCTGATCTGGTAGGAGCATAATTGAGATGCATCTGTTATAAACAGGCGAAATGAATTAATGTAATTCTTTTCCATAAATATAATTAGTTTTTTTCAGTTCAGGTGACTTTTTGAAATGATGTCACTGTAATGCACATAAGGATGCACTAGTAGATTATGGAACTCTGTTTTATCCTTCGGGAATTTATTGGATTGTGAAAAATGGATCTTAAGTTTTTACATTTTGATAAAAGATTACAGAGAACATTCTAACATTTGTTTTATTTTACAATATGCAACATTGAATCCGCACAATAAATTAAGGAACACACATTATGAAATTCAACATGGTGAATTTCGTTGTCATGCTATTTAATTTGGACATCAAATTTGGATGTGATGCTGTAAAATTTTAACAATATCACAATCCTATTACCAATACTGTGGGACGAGATTTTATCCAACAGGAATTGGATTGTGTTATTTTGGCATTATACACAGGAATATAGAGGACAGGAGGGGTTGAAAATGTGTATTTATTTTTTTTCCAACAGTGAAATTTTAATAAAAGATTATGAAGATAAACATTTTTATTTTATTTTACAATAACATGCAATGATAAATCAGGAATCATGAAAGTCAACAGGGTTGATGTCATGCTGTTAAATTTGGACAAAGGTTTTTGGTCACATTGTAGGAGAGCATGTGGGTGTCTGGAATCCCAGGATTCTCCATCAGTGAAATAGCCAGTACTAGGAAAGATACGACGGGCCTGCTCGGAATAAATCACTTTTCCATTGTGTGTGTGAGATGGGGCTGTGCAAGGCCAGATGAAGAAGAAGAAAGATGGAGGGACAGGAACGCTTCAGCAGGTTAATGGAGTTGTTTTCAGCCCCGGTGCTGCTCAATCTTGCTCTCAGGGACCCCACGCGTTCCCTCTGCCTTTTTAGTGCAGCTTTGCGAAGTATGTAAACCTCAGCTCAAGCAGTATGTATGCTAGTAAATATACCAATTGGATCCATTGGTACTTTGGCTTTAGTTAGAGCTTGTACGAGCACTTAATTTTAATAGTCAGCGAGTTATCCGGGAAATGTTTACCTTATGTAAATGACTGTCCAAATACTGTGCAGCATCAGCAGCCTTTAGCATTGCCAGATTCATGTTGCTTGCAGTTTCATAAACTGTGCAAAAACAGTCATATTCCACTTGCTTATATGGTAGTTATTACTACATTTTCTTATTTTTTGTGGCGGTACACAAGTTTTTTTTGGTTTGTATGTGAACGTTCCAGATGTATTGTGGTCCAAATGGGAAATTGCTAAATCAGTTAAGAAATTGATAAATCAACTGAGAAAGTTATTGTAGTGTTTAGGTTTTTTAGTCATTTGTCCATTTGGCATTTTCATGATTTTTGTTTTTTTATATATTACTATTTAGGTTTCATTTATTTTGATTTCAGTTTTTGATTTCCATTATGTTTATTGCTTCAACTTGGAAGGCAACATTTCAAATTTTTAATTTTGTTTCTTCTTATACTTGTAATATATTTATTTTCATTTCAGCGTTATTTCTATCAACATTTATTTCAGTTAACAGCTTTATTTCAATTAACTTTTTTTTATAGTTTTAGTTTCAATGTAAATCAATCAATGTATTGAAAAATCGACCACTGATTGTTGGAGAAATGTGGATAAATAGATGGAATTCGATCATCTAAAATAATCAAATATAAAGAAGATAAATAAACAAACTTAAAATAAACATTTTAGCATATGTTAATATACAAATAATTATGAAAATGAACTTTTTTTAATCAGAAATTAAAATAATTTTGTGTAATTGTGTGTATTTTGTTATTCTATGTTAGTTACCTTTTTTGGTTGTGTTTGTTAACATAACTTTAAAACTTTATATACAAAAAAAAGAAATTAAAATAATTTTCATTGATATATCATTATTTATATAATAGTAATTGGTTAATTTAGTAGTTTTGGTCTTAAGTGTTTTAAGTGATTTTGATCTGCACACAATGAATTATTTAATTCATTTATCCATTGATTAAGCCATTTTTCATTTTATTAATTGAATTTTTTTGATTTCTGAAATGATTTTTGAGTGTCATTTGTGTCCTCATACAAACTGTCTGATGCACCATTGGTTCACCGGCAACATACTTGTGGCAACATAATTGACTTTTCAGTGCAATGTTAAAATCTAGTGACATACTTTATAAGAATTGGGAGATGAAAGATTGAATGAAATACAATATTGTTAGCTGTGTAGTTGTCCTTATGCCGAGTTGCTGTTTCTAACTGGACGTATCCGCAGCAGTTAAAGTGAATAAGCCTTCAGTGAGCTTTAATGCTTTTTGCGTCAACGTAATTGTAAAAGCAGTCGGACTGCTTTGCTATTTCAGCGATGTGTGCATGAAATGGCATGCATTTCGCAAATTGAGGGAAACTTCCAATTCAGAGAGTGATCACAATGGTGGTCGGTGACAATGCTTTCTGTCTGTGTTCATTTCCCAGGCCTCACCGAGTCTGTCATTGCGGCAGCCTGCTCCAGAGTCGGACAGAGCGTTCTGCATTTAGACAGGTACTACACAAGACACTAATAAGACCGGAAGATTCCTTAAAACTCAGATGTATTGCTTGGCAGTTTTGCTTTTTTCTGTTTTGTACCTATAAGTGAAGTGCAGTTTGATGCTCAGTGTCAGTGAAATGTGATCTATGTAAACATTTACGTTTAAGCATTTATCCAAAGTGACTTACAAAAGAGGAGCAACAACAAACACTTGAATGATGTTGAATAAATGATTATTTTTTTCATTTTACAGGAGGAACTACTATGCTGGAAACTGGGCAAGCTTCACATTCAATGGCCTGCTGTCATGGATCGAGGAATATAAGGTCATTTATTTTTATCATTTTCACTCAGATACAAGTTTATGTGAATTGTATCAACCGAATAACATTTTTTTTAACTGATACTACTTTTTAGCAGTTTTAAGTAGTGGGTCACCTTGTGGTTTTGTAGCCAGTGTTTGATTTTGGTTTATAATGTGTGTTCTCAGAATCAGCAGGAGGTACAGATCACAGAGTTGGAGCAAGTATGGAGGAGCTTGATTGATGAGGGAGAGGATGCGGTGCCTCTCAGCGCCGTCGATTCCTCTATTTCCAACTTAGAAGTTTTCTGTTATGCCAGGTTAGTATTAATTGTTCTTCACTTACAGCTCACACAGTCTAAAATTGGTCCTTCACAAATTTATGATGGCAGATCCTGTGTGTTTCGTCTCTTGAATGCACATTTGCTTTTAATTTCATTGAATTTTAAAATAAAATTTTGGTCGATATTTTAAGGTATTGTGCAACATGTCAGAATAATAAACATGCTGCATAACAAACTAACTGAATTGACTTCTAGGATCATTTAAATTTCACTTCAATATTAAAGCAAAAAGCACTAAAAAGGCAGATAGTTAATAATAATAAATAGAATCAATAATAAACATCACCCAATGTTGCACATCTATGCAATTCTTCATAAAATCCTAATCATTTCAATTCTAAATGTTTTAATATGAGGTTTTCTCACTAACAATTGTGAATTATATTTTTGATGACTGAATATATATAATAATAATAATGTGGCTGAACTTCAAGGTAAAAAATTTAAGTCCACCACAAGGTGTACAGTGTCAGAAAGATATTTTAAAATGACTGTCAGGACATAGACCAAGAGGAAAATGCAATTGTTCCCTTAATGTAACATGCAATACAATAGAGGGTTAAAAATTAGACATGGTTATTGACACAAAGTGCATGATTCGATTATTTTTGCAAGCTTGCGATTTGATTCAGATGATTCCGATCTTGATTCAATTTTATTCATATTGATTCATTTAGATATATATCATGTACAATACATGGCAGTTGTTCTCAAGGAAAATAAATATCTCTGTTAATGCTGTAAACTATACAAGGATCTCTATCAGTTGGAACATTACTATAATATTAAAGGTCAAAATTAACAACTTATGATTTGTATACAAACATTTAATTTGCACATACTGCGCGTTTTATAATAACTTTTTAATGATCCAATTATCTTTCTACTCCAGCTGTTCTTAGGAAATCTAACCATTTAAATCATGGCTTTAATAAAAAAACTTGTTGTCTTGACAGATTATTCAGACATACATTAAATATTGAAGAACAGGTTAAGTAAAAATATTATGAACATGTAATATAGTGCATTAATTTAGGAAATCGCTTCTCTCTTGAGATCCTTTTTCTGGCCAGCTATTGAGCTAAGGATGTCTTTCCTGAGGTAAATGCAACGTTATGTGGCATGATTTTTCCAAGCTGTTTTGTTGCGGTTGAAACATTGATTGAGCGATTAAATGAGACACATGATACATTTCAGTAATTCTTTCATTTTCTTTCAACATAGCTTCTCGTGTTCATTTATGCTTATTTGGTGCTATAACTAGTAGTAAAGAGGAGGAGAAGAACGGTTCATGTGACGCTTGAACTGAGGTGGCTAAAGTGATCTGTCACACAACATCAAAGAGCATCAAAATGCTATTTATTGTGTGTCATTTATAGTGAGGAAGAAGAGAAAGAAGAGGAAACGAAGGCCCCATTAACAAGCTTTCAGCCAGTGAATGCTGAGACTGTATCAGAAGAGACCAACGGTGACTCAGAGGCTCAGGACACGGTTACGGGTGATGACGCCACAGCATCCGATGCTAAGACGCCGAACGAGGAGCACGAAGTCTCTGAGCCAAAGGAGGAGCAGCATACATCCGACATTTCAAAACCCAGCCAATCACAGGAAGAGAAAGAGTCGCAGCTGATCAGCAGCCCAGCAGATCCACCTGTAGAGGTGGAAAAGAAGATAACATATCAAAAGTTGGTAAAAGAGGGACGCAGATTCAACATCGACCTTGTCTCCAAGGTTTGTATTAAATATGACAATCAGAATATTAAATAAAAAGAAAATAATAGGAAACCAATAACTGCTTTATTTACCGAAAAACAAGCATTCTGACACCTAAAGGTATAGAAATAGTAAATGCTCTGTCATTAACGTCACGTTTACACCTGTATGTGTGAATAAATGCTTCAAATAGGCTTGCTGCGGTAGTCTGTGCTACTCGTTTGTACAGCTATACAGGGATTACTTGCCACCCGAGTGATGTAAGTTAAGAAATTCAAAGTTCAGTGCTGTCAGATTTTTTTTTCTCATACATGTTAATTGAAATATTTGAGTAAGCTAACTCATGCATTTTGATCACACTTAAAATTATCATTATTTTTAGTAGTAGAAACGTAACTAGCTTTAACGAGCTAATTCAGTAAATTCTAACATGCTACTTGGTAACAATGATTTGATTAACAGCAATTGCTGAATGAATAAGGCAACATTAGAAAACTGAACATATACCTGTTGTCAAACTAAGCTCATGCTTCTAAATTAGCATAGCAAAACATCAGACACTACTAAAATCTCTCACTTAACTTTACTCTTTCACAAATCCCTAACAGAGTTTGGGTTCAATTTAAGTTTCTCTAAATTAAAAGAAACAAGTTTATTAAACTCAAAACAATGAAACAGTTCAGATTACTTCAAATGTGTCAGTTTCATGAAGAAAAAGAAAGTTCTAAATAATCATGAAAGTTAATTTGTTTAATTTAAATTTGCCCTACTCAAACCAATTAAATATTGTGAGCATTAGGGTTTACAGTGTACTATTGTATTGTTGTTGTGTTTTTAAGAATAATAATGAATCCACCATTTTCAAGCATTCGTTTTGTGAAAGATATCTTGTAAAATGTGTGGTGTAATCTGTAATATCGATGTTGTCACAAGTTTATTAATCTGTGGGAAAATTTTCTCACGATTGCATCCCTAGCTTCAAACGATTAAAATGACTTTCTAACACCATCACGTAGTGATCGCAGTCTGGCTTCTAGCTTTAAATGAACTTAGAAGGCAATGAAATGAAATTTATAGTGTTCTCTTTGACCCCCTTCAAAGTTGATGTATTCACGTGGTGCACTGGTGGATCTGCTCATCAAATCTAATGTGAGCCGTTACGCGGAGTTCAAGAACATCGGCCGCATCCTCACCTATAGAAATGGAAAAGTGGAGCAGGTATGGAGCTGATCTTTTTCAGTGAATCCTATTAACAGAATCAAATAAATGTAAAAATGCTCAAAAGGACAATTGATATTTAGCATTAACTGACATTTTTGACATGCAACCATTTTTCCAAACTGCTTGTCCTATGTAGGTTCGCAATGATTATTATATTTTATTTTATTTTTCTTTCCCAATCCAAAATTCTGAGTACTTCATGTTTTCCTCATGACTGCATTATATTTTAGGTCTAATATGAAGCATCCTGATTCAAAATTTTTAGAGCAGTTCAGCTAAGATAAAACGATTAAATTGATTTGCTGCTTGATTTATCCATTTCTATTTGCTAATGTACTTGATAAGAGCATTGACGCAATAGGTGTTTCTCATTTCACTAAAAATATTAAATGCAGCATTGTAATGCACAATCCATCTGTGTGAGTAATTCAGGGCTAAAGGTAAGCCGTTTTCTCGCAATTGTTACTTCCTCCTCTTTACTGATTGTGTGCAATATGTATATTTGTGTATGCATGTCAGTACTTTAACCTGCGCTGTCCTGTTTCTTCCTCCCCTGAAGGTACCGTGTTCACGGGCGGATGTGTTTGCCAGTAAACAGCTGACTGTGGTTGAGAAACGCATGCTGATGAAGTTTCTTACCTTCTGTCTGGACTTTGAGCAGCACCCAGAGGAGTACCAGGGTATGACCCCATGTGTTTGTTTCCCTGCAGCTCTCTGATTTACATGGAACATCAGAGATCTATCGCAGACATTTACTGTAGATTTCAGGTCAGAATAGAAATCTCTGTGAAGTAGAGAATTTTGTTCTTAAAGTCGACATGAAATCAAAATTGAACTTTTTTTCACTTTCTTAATGAATGTTCTTTGTCTTATTGTGCACTATTAATCAGTGCATGTTGTTTTTAAAGAAAAAATATTTCAAATATTTTCTGCAAAAGTTAATACATTTCTTTGCCTACTACCCAAGCAAGTGTGTGCAGGGGAAATATTATTAACCAATAATATCATAGCCTAACATCCACGATCCAATCAAATGGCAGTGCATTAAATCAAGCCCCACCTTACATTATTTCCCTCTAAATATTCATGACAATGTCACACGAATTTGAATGAAAAATGATAGATTATAAATAATATACATACACATTTTCAGAAAAGTGATTAAGAAAACTACAGAAAATTTTTAAAAAAATTATTAATTAAAAAAAGGATTAAAATGTAATGTAAATTGAAACTAAATTTTTTTTAAAAGTTTTTTTTTTTTAAATATTTTATTTTCAATTTTTAATCCAAGCAAAAATTAGGTTGTGATAAGAGTATTCTTTGATCTATGCACTTTCTTTTACACAATTTATTTTTTGGATGTCCTACCATGGTTTATCGAAGACCTTTTTGCCAAATATGAATAATCATCAATAAATATAAAAAAGCCAATTCCCACAATACCACAATAGAAACAGTACTCAAATTTATGCCGGTTAAAAAATGTCCAGTACCATTATCCGTGTTAACTATTTTTATTGTTAGAACAGGTGAGGACATTTGTAACTTGAATGTGTGAGGGTTCCGGTCTCATTCGCTTCCAGTTATTTTAACTGTACAAAAACAGTGTGCTATGCTTGATATTGCAAACTGGTATTTCTTATCATATTATTTTCATTTATTATTGTAATCATGAACACATTGCTTTGTAGCACAAGTAATTTTACCGTTTACTGCATTTTGCTATTCTTCTTGTTATTTACCTAATCCAGTAAATGAATCAGAAGTTTCGCACATTCATAGAAAATAGCTTACTTCCGCATTACAAAATTAGGTGGATATTGCCCACTGAATTGTTGTTTCATGTTGCCTTTAAAAATGTAGCTTTATTGAATTTAAGTCACACTGACATAAGGTAAATTACTGCTTTTATGTCATTAGAGTGTAATTCAACATGCAATAATAACCATTTTGAAAATACACAAGCTTTTCATTCATTAGTGACAGGCCTAGTGGGAGGTCTCATTATCTTTTTACACTGTAACAGATTTGAAATTGTCCTTATTTCTAGACTATACCGAGAAACCATTTAGAGAGTTCCTGAAGAACAAGAAGCTCACTGAGAACCTGCAAGACTTCGTCCTGCACTCCATCGCTATGGTGACGCAGCAGACCCTTACGGAGGAAGGACTAAAGGCCACGCAGCACTTCCTGCGATGCTTGGGTCGCTACGGCAACACTCCCTTCCTGTTCCCTCTGTACGGCCTGGGAGAAATCCCACAATGCTTTTGCAGGTAAACTATATAGGATACTGTTACAGAACAGAGCAGATTACTTTGTCAGGTCATTTCACAAACTAAAACCATAAAAGCATTTTACTTGAAATAAAATAAAATATTAAAAAAAAACTCTAACTCAAAAAGAATGACATTTGGGCAAAAACAAATGTGGAACTCGGACAGAAAACATGATATATACCCCTTAATATTCAACTCTACGGTCTTTACAAATCACATACTCTCAGCTCTGAGGGGGAAGGGAGGAAGCAGGCCGTTAGGAGGAGGGTCAGAGCTCCGCAGGACCGTGAGTGTTTGCTTTTAGCACTTTGAGTCTGCTGGGAGCAGTGCTGTGAAACGGTGGCACTTGGAGACGAGCAGTCTTCAGCCGCATGCCGCTGAGAGGAATCATCATCACAGAAACCATGAGCTGGCGTCAGGCCAGGTTACAGAGAACATCTCCCCAAAGACGAGCAGAGCAGTCGAGTGTTTATCTAAAATGCACATATGACTCCAATCTCTGCTTTGAGCTCTGCTCTTAGAAAAAAGTCTGTTTACGTCAATAAGGTTGTATAGCTGATTTGCTGAAATAGATCAGGCCAATAATATCAGAGCAATTGCCAAATGTCGCTTACAATGTAAACGTGTCAGATAGACATCAATATTTCATATTAGTCTATTAAATTTGTGTTTGTGTCATCTGAAGTTTCTGAACAGTTTTTGCTGTTATGTAATCATGTTCTGTAATACGATTTTATCATAATTCCACATAAAGGCAACTTAACCCTCCACCTCAAAATTTAAGCTTGGCGTGTCTCATCTGAGAGATCTGTGAATTTTAATGCACCTTGTCTGTGAGGCAGATTAATTAGCATTTTTGATTTCCATAGTTTTCCACTAATCACCCTTGCTGACATTCAGATAAGCATCCTAGCGCACTGAGGCATGAACCCACCTGCAAGCTGTCCGTCATCTGCAGAGGGAACGCAAGAAACAGTTGTCGCCGCTGACTTTATTTTTCTCCGTAACTTCATTTTAAAATTGAGCTCTGAGAATCTTTTTTTAATGGTCAATGATGGTTTACAAAATGGATGTTGTAAAATGCATCTCAGAAAAAGGGGAAAGACCATGTTTGCTAAATAAATAAAGAAATAGTTCACCTACAAATGCTAATGTAATCGCCCTCATGTTATTCCATACCTGTATGACTTTCTTCCGTAGAACACAAAAGGAGACATTTTGAAAAATGCCCTGGTTGCTCTTTTCCTTATAGAGAAAGTTATTTGGGTCATCAAGCACAAATGACATGAAAGCATAGCCTAGAAAACATAGCAAATAACAACAAAGCTATTTGCATGGCTTCAGAAAACTTGGAATGCAGTGTGCAATATTGACCTAGGGTCCCTGTGGGTCCTAAAAAGTCTTAAAATATCTTAAATTCAGTTTTATCAAATTTAAGGTCATAAAAAGTCTTAAATATCTATATTTATATAACACAAGTCTTAATTATAGTTTTAAGAGGTCTTAAATATGGGGAGGGATATACAAAAATCATGATGTGGTCTAATGTGATTGTTAAACTGATGCATCTTTTCATTTTTGGTATCTTGGTCACACAATATTCTGTTTGGCATTTAATTCAGCTCAGGAAAGGAAGGAAAGACTAAGAACATTATTTAAATAGATTTTACTAGTATTGGCACAATAACCTAGTTATTGCTTTTCTTTAAACACATTATTATCACCAAAATCCAATATCAGTTGACCTCAAATTCAAATATATTGGTATATAGTACACAAACCAATTTAATTATTTATGTATATACTGAATAAAACATGTCTTGAGTATTTTAAATTTGCAGTTACCCTGTTTTGTTGCCTGTTTAATCTGAGTTACATGATTTATTTTGAGATTATATAGGCTTGTTCTGTAGGGACATACAGCATTGGTTTTATTTCTGCAGGTCTTAAAGGTCTTAAAAAGTCTTAAATTTGATTTGAAAAATTCGTCAGATACCCTGGGATCTTTTTAAAAAATAAATAATTACTTGCATAAAAAAAGCTTCTTTAAATGGAAAAGAGTAGCTTGGAATTCTTCAAAATATCTCCATTTATGTTCTACAGAAGAAGGAAACTCAAACAGGTTTGGAACAAGATGAGGATGATTAAATGATGACAAAATGTGCGTTTTTGTGTGAACTATTCCTTTAAAGTCACTACGAAACTGAAGTAAAAAAATTGGTGTACAAACAATTTTCACTCAGAAATTGATTTCAATTTCACAGTTGATTACAAAATTTATACCGACTTACAGGTGCATCTCAATAAATTAGAATGTCGTGGAAAAGTTCATTTATTTCAGTAATTCAACTCAAATTGTGAAACCCGTGTATTAAATAAATTCAATGCACACAGACTGAAGTAGTTTAAGTCTTTGGTTCTTTTAATTGTGATGATTTTGGCTCACATTTAACAAAAACCCACCAACTCACTATCTCAACAAATTAGAATACTCCATAAGACCAATAAAAAAAA
>NW_015666174.1:56033-58403 GCF_001515625.1 Sinocyclocheilus rhinocerous
ACTTCCTATATGGTAAGTCATTTTTATACTGATATAGATAGTGAATTGGTGGGTTTTTGTTAAATGTGAGCCAAAATCATCACAATTAAAAGAACCAAAGACTTAAACTACTTCAGTCTGTGTGCATTGAATTTATTTAATACACGAGTTTCACAATTTGAGTTGAATTACTGAAATAAATTAACTTCTCCACGACATTCTAATTTATTGAGATGCACCTGTATACACTGCCATTTGCCAACGTGAGTTACATACACAGTTACAGAATGTCAGAGCAGACAGGTGAGTCTACTAGAGAATTAAAAGGCTTAAATGAAGAACTTCAGAGAGAAGTGACAGGAGGAAAAAGAGATCAAAGAGTGGGGGAGAAGAGGAAAGAGACAGACCTCAGAGGGGACAAAAGCGAGGGATTGAGAGACAAAAGTCAGAAGGCGAGAGCAAGCGAGGGAGGCGGGTTCATTCATCACGCTGATACCTGCTTGCAGGTGATAGATAGATAGATGGAGGTGCAAACTCAATAATGCTCACTCTCTCAGTTATTCACAGATCAGCGAGCAGCTCCGCTAATATAGTGATGAAATGCTTTACCGTCCTCACCCGCATTATCCCTCAAGTTTTGACAGCAGAGACTTTTTAATTTCTAAATAACCTTTGGCACTCTGACTGCCATCTTCTGTCTTCCGCGCTCCGTTCCGGTTCCCCCATCTCAGTCGCCGGGATGTTTTTTGGAGCCGGCGTGATCCATTCAGCCCGGTAAACACATTTGGCTGTGACAGGTTATGATTTGCACCTGCGATCACGGTGCTCCAATCAGACAACAGTCAAACAGAAACAGATTGAGAGGACGGGGAAATGCATTAATTAGAGCCGATGATTGTCTTCGCAGCATTCCCTCATACGTGGCGTTTCCTCTGTCATTCGTTTTCCTCCCCCTTTACTGTGTGTTCTCGGGGAGCAATAAACATTTAATTTATTCAGATCCAAACAGGATTTAATTTTCGCAGAGAAAGGCCTGCCAGCCAGCATGGCGCTTTGTTTTCTTTTAATTATTGGCCAACCATTAGCCCCCCACTCGGCTTCCAGCACCCTAGATTACAAGCGAATTTGCAGGCAATGAACCTGAGCGGTAAGTGGTCTTTGCTGTGTGGGGTAATTTTGTTTGTTTAGCATCTCCTGCACGGTAAGGGGATTTATTGTCGACGCACACAGAACGCTAATAAAACATTCAGGGGCCTCCCATGGGCACTACTTTTTTTTCCCCTCCCAAACCTGGGTTGGCTTTTGAGGAGGAGCAGCATGTCCAAATGTGGCATCAGGTTTTGTTGTTGTTGTTGTTGTTGTTGTTGTTGTTGTTGTGTTGTGTTGCTTTAATCAAGTGAGTCAAGCTTTTCTTCCTTTTGTTTAATAGACTGAAATCTAACAGGTCACAAGGGATGCATTCAAGATTTTTTAGATTAATGGCTTCAATTCCGGCCCATTATTGACTATCTGCTGGGAAATTGCGCAAAATGTTTTGCTCTTTTGTTTAAAGAGGGTGAACTGTAATTTTTGGGTTCTCATCAAACGAACAAAAATAGTAGAAAGGCCCTTTTATTTAATTAGTTTTTGTAACTTCATTTCAATTAATTTTTTATTTACAATGGCATGAATAAGTATGTGAACCCATTGGCATTTGATGTTTTTTTGCATTTGAATTGGTCATAAAATGTCATCGTTTATCATGTACAGTAGGGCTGAACGATTTTGGAAAATAATCTAATTGCGATTTTTTTTACCAATATTGCGATTGCGATTTAATATGCAATTATTTTTTAAATCTATTATGTTCTGTATTATTCAACAAAGACAAGCTATAAATCATTGTATAGTATGACCAACACAATATTATATAGATTAAACATAAATGTTCTTTTCTGTAGGCCAGGCCTATATGTTATGATGAAATTACAAATTAGGTGATGCATGAATTGATATGAATGACATTTGTATTTAACAACTACAATCACAGTAGTATATTGACTGATTTGTTGAACTTCCAACCTTGTAAGCATGTAATAATTATGACAACATAAAGCACTGACAAATAAGCCTGGTGTAAACAATATGAAAGTCAGTAACAAATCACACAAACTAAAGTAGATTGCAGAAATATAAAAACAAATCTGTTGCTTTACCACACTTCTTTAGGTAATTCAAAGTCACTGTAATAAACATATGTAAACACGTGGACTGCACTAAACACTGTCTGATAACTTTAGACCAGTGGTTCTCAAACTTTTTTGGTCGCGCCCCCCTTTAAACCTATAAAAAAAATCTGCCCACCCCCTTTCCCGAATCCCCATCCCACCTCAGAGTACCAAATAATTTCAC
>NW_015666174.1:60295-69822 GCF_001515625.1 Sinocyclocheilus rhinocerous
TTTTGGTTGCGCCCCCCTCAGACTACCAAATAATTTCACTAAACATTATGAAAAATTAACGTTTTTTTAATTTAAAAAACCTACAGGGAAAAAACACCTGCATCACTTGAAACATTGAAAAATAGCATAGAGAGAATAACTGTTATTATTATTATTCTCTCTCTGTATTTATTTTTTGTGGGTTTCATTCTGTCCGCTAAGGCATAGGACACACACAGGCTTTCCTCCTCACCAACGACATTAAACACCGCGTGGCTACACCGGACGCGAGCGGCAAAATACAGTCAAAGAGTATAGACAGAGGCAGACAAAGTACAGATACTGCTGGTCAAATATTACTCCATTACAAGTAAAAGTTGTAAAGACAGATTTTTACTTAAGTAAAAGTACAGAAGTACTTGTTTTTAAAAGTATTTAAGTACCAAAAGTAAATTTCCTTTTTTATTGTTGTACGTAATATTTGCAATACTTCTGAAGCAACTTACAATACATTACACCTACTGAATACACTGACTAGCATCTTTGGAATAAAGAGCTTTTAGAACGTTAAAAACCTATGGGGAAAAAAAATTTACACCCCTACCCACCCGCAGTATGGTAGTGATCTCACACAGTTACTCTCGCGTGTCACGTGACTGAGTGTAATCGCAGCCTCTGCGATTGAAAAATCGCGGTTTTTCATATCGCGATATTATCGCAAATGCAATTAATCATTCAGCCCTAATGTACAGACAAACACCACAATTATAATCGTTCATGTTTTTATTGAACACATCCCATTAAACATTCACAGTGCTGTGGGAACTTTACCTTGTTGCCGTTACTTGGATGATCCACAACTTTTTTTGTTTTATAATGAGTTTCACAAGTTGTTCACAAGTCCCTCCTGAGCAGTTAAACGGCCCACTGTTTTTCAGAAAAATCCTCCAGGTTCTGCACATGCTTTGGTTTTCCAGCATATTCTTCATACCTAAACCTTTTACAACAATGACTAGGATTTTGAGATCCACTTTTTCACACTGTGAACAATTGAGGGACTCATACACAACACACAGTGTGAAAACATGGAATAATCTAATAGTTTCTGCCTATCTTAAGATTTAGACATACTAATTTAATTAACCTGAAGGAGTGAGTAGGTGCATAAAATGGGGTTAAATTCATCAATGATGAATTTAATTGATCTTTAATTTAGTTTAATTATCTTTAATTCATCTTTCAAATGTATTATTTATCTTATATATTTGTTATATACTTAGTTACACTACCTTTCAAAACATTTTTTGAAAGAAATTAATTATTTTATTCAGCAAGGTTGAATTAAATAGATCAAAAAGTGAAAGCAAGTAAAAGACTTTTACATTGTTACAAAAAAAATCTGTTTCAAATTCAGTGGTTTGAGTCTTATCTCTCAGATAGGTCCTTCAAGATATCTTGGAGAGGTGAGGTGTCCAAGTCGCAATATCTAGCTACTGGGGTGCCTCAGGGCTCAGTTCTTGGACCACTTCTCTTCTCTGTCTACATGGCCTCAACTAGGTTCTGTCATTCAGAAACATGGCTTTTCATATCACTGCTATGATGATGACAGTCAACTTTACCTCTCATTCCATCCTGATGATCCGACAATAGCTGCTTGCATCTCAGCTTGTCTAACAGACATTTCTTGCTGGATGAAGGACCATCACCTTCAACTCAACCTTGCTAAGACAGAACTGTTTGTGGTTCCTTCAAACTTATTGTTTTATCACAATTTCATCATCCAGTTAGGCACATCAACTATAAACCCTTCAAAAACAGCCAGAAACCTTGGAGTTATAATTGATGACTTTCTCAGACCACGTTGCTTAAACTGCCCGGTCCTGCAGATTTGCTTTATACAACATTAGGAAGATCAGGCCCTTTCTTTCAGAACATGCAACACAACTCCTTGTTCAAGCTCTTGTTCTGTCCAGGCTATTGCAATGCTCTCTTGAGATGGACAAAATCACTTTCAGCGACTTTTATATAAATTGTTCCCTCCTGGTGGAATAACCTGCCCAACTCAATCCGAGCAGCCGAGTCCTTAGCCAAAAAAAAAAACCTTGCCCCTTTTAGACTTGCATTCTATTTATTTACTAACTGCTTGTTTTTCTTAAAAAAAAAAAAAACTAACACTTGGTTCTCTAATTGTTTTGTATTCTATCTATTTGTTTTCTTTTTATTTATTATTCAATTAATAAAAGCAAAAAAGGCCTCTAACACTAGCTTGCTATATTCTTTTTCTATTCTATGTTTTCTTTTTATTTATTATATGATAAAAAAATTAAAAAAAATTCTGTTCTCTTGAACCTTCTATTCCTCAAAGAATCCTGAAAAAAAAATGTATCACTGTTTCCACAAAAATATGAAGCAGTCCAACTGTTTTCAACAGTAATAATGTTTCTTATGCACCAAATCAGCATGTTAGATTTGATTTCTGAAGGATTATGTGACACTAAAAAGTGAAAGAATATTTCACAATCTTACTGTTTACTTAGAAAAACATTAAAACCTTACTGACTCCAAACTTTTGAACATTAGTATGCGTTCAATATTGTTGCACAAATTGAGACTTATAGTACCAGGTAGCTTTAAGAATGTCAGTTTTTTTATTTTACCTTAATATTCTTTTTATAGATCAATATCAATAACACAAAGTAGAGCATCTTAACTTGCAAAGTGAAATTCGTTATGGATTGCAGCCTTCAGCTATCTCAACCTGTTATCTCTGAAAACACTAGGATATCATACCATTGCGTTTCCTGCGGCATGAAAAAAGCCTCTGTCCATACAAGGCTCTGTTCAATTTATTTGAAGCTCTGCTGTGATGTTGCCATTAGAGCCCGAAGCTTGTTTGTGCTTCTTGTTACATTACTTTTTAATTACAGAAATAACTAGTTGGAGGCAGTTGTTTTGTGGGGATGTCGGTGGGGTGAAGTGGGGTAGGGTGTTAGGTGACGAGAAAGAGGGAGTTGTTGAAGATTTATTTTGGATGTGACCTTCTCCACACTCGCTGCAGCTGTAATCAGTGGAATTAATAGCATAATCAAATTATACACAAACTCATAAATCATCGGTGAGCGCGCTGTCACGGCGTTGAGCTATTAATGGCCTCCATTGTTTTGCTACCGTATTAAAAAATCACGTCCCCTGATTCCCGTCTTGATAGGAACTGAAATGCCATTTAGAGGCTATAAAGAGCAGGGGCTTGTGGGGGTACTGGATTTTCACAACTGTTAATTTAGCCGTGATGGCGAGTGATGTCGCCAGGGCGAGTGCTGGGGCCTGGAGAGGGAAAGGCAGTGCCCACGCACTCTGCCCGACTGCATCATTGCGACCGACAGCGGGCAGTTAATTAGAGTAATATCAGCTTAAACGTCTGTCAGTTAGGGTTAATGACATCAAAGGGCTTCCCCGCTGCCTCTATGGGGTTCTGTAGAGGACAGGAGACGAGCCCAGATGATTGCTGGCAGATTTAGCCTCTCTGTTTTTTTTTTTATCTGTGCACTTTATTAAGATACCATGTCTCTATATTAATCTGGGCAGATAAGACCAGAAGTTTTTTTTTCCTGCCCTGTTTCTTAAGCTTGGAGTGAACAGCAAAATCTCACCATCTGTGTTTTTAGACATGCTTATGCGGCCTAATACCTAACCTCTTGCCTTCTTGCCCGTTACATACAAGGTGGCGGCGGTGAACACCCAGGATGGATGGATTTCTTTTGGTCTATATTTATGCCTTGTTAATGTATATATACTCTACTTGTCAAAAGTTTAGAATAATTAAGATTTTTTTAATGTTTTGAAAGAGGTCTCCTATGGCTCTTAAGGCTCACCAAGGCTGTTTTTATTTAGTCAAAAATACAGTAGCACAGTAATATTGTGAAATATTATTACAGTAGAAAACAATTATAGAATTGTTATTTCTATTTTAACAAATGTTAAAAATGTAATTTATCCTTGTGATCGCAAATTTTCAGCAGCCTTTAATCTAGTGTTCATGACACTTCAGAAATCATTCTAATAAGCTGATATAAGTGAATATATATATATATATATATATATATATATGTATATGTGCCACTCAAAAGATTGGGATCAGTATGATTTTTAGTATTTTTTGAAATAAGTAAATACTTTTATTCAGCAATGAACTGATCAAAAGAGACAGTAAAGACATTTACAGTCTTACAAAAGATTTCTATTACAAATAAATGCTGTTTTTGACCTTTCCATTCATCAAAGAATCTTGAATGACTATATATTTACACAAAAATATTAAGCAGCACAATTGTTTTCAGCGTTTGTAATAATAAGAAATACTTCTTTAAAATATACTTCAAATATATTAAAACCGAAAACATTTATTTATAATTGTAATAATATTTTACAATATTTTTACTGTATGTTTTTACTTTTACTTTTTTTTTATCAAATAAATGCAACCTTGGTGAGCATAAGAGACTTCTTTCAAAAACATTTTAAAATCTTATGGCCTTTTACTTTAAAATATAAATCTTAATTCTTTAAATAAATCATGAAAATAAATCAATAACAATAAATAAATCATCTTTATTTGTTTATTTATTTTAATTAGATGTATTTTTATGGAATAACCCATGGGAGAATGTGCAGTACACAAATTTTTTACTATGGTTTAGAGTGTAATCATGTAAAGTGTCACTAACTTAGCCACTAATGGCTTGTTGTTGACTTTGTAAAACTGCAGAAATGACAGTATGTTAAAGGACACCAATATCTGAACAGTTACTTTTATTATAAAAGTGTTATTCGTATCATTATAAATAATTCAACAAATGTGCAATCACGCAAAGTATGTCGGCTATTACATCACAGCTTCTGTCTGACTGTCGGTCTGACCATTCATCTTGGTGTCTGTGCCTCTTTGTCTGTCTAAATTTGTCTCCAAGCTTTTTAAGAACATTCATCTCACTTTGTCCTTGTTTATATTAAGTTGCTAGGCTTTATCACCACAAAACTGCAAGACTATATGACAAAAAGCTTAACTTGTGAAGTTAACACATTTTAAAATCTTGGTGACATTTTTGCCTTGTCAAATGAATTGGATTTTGTCCTTTTCGTGTGGACAAGGTGTGATCATCCCTTTTAATGGCATGCCATCAGCTGCAATTACGGCTGTTTAGCGGGTCCATTCAGATTGGATGTCATATAAATGCATTCAAGTGTATGTAAGGTGTTACTATTTTGTCTCCCTGCAGAATGTGCGCCGTATTTGGAGGAATTTATTGTCTGCGGCACTCAGTGCAGTGCCTGGTTGTGGACAAGGCGGCAAACAAGTAAGTAGCTCACCACTGATTCAGTTTTCATACATTAACACACATTTAAAAAAAAAAAACTCATAAGACATAGAAATTAAATTAGGTAAGTAGATTTACTTCCTCCTCTGGTTGATTCACGCCACTTCAGTATCCGAAGGCTGATCAGAGCTCGTTTGTGTACAGGGTACTCAAAAACAAGGCCAAGAGATGGCGCACATGAGTGAATAGGGGGGATATTCGGAATATAGATATGAAATTAATTTTCAGGGAGACAGTGGTACCAGCCCCCCCTTAAGCAGCCGAGCTCGGAAGACAAATCACAGACTCTGCCACTTGGGCCGGCGATGAGTGATGCCGCTTTTTCCTCGTGGCCTTACCTCCACTAATTGATTTTCATCTGAAGACAAAAAAGCCCTCTGTTGCTGCCTCTTAAAAAATGAGAGTTCATCTCCCGTCTCCCTTGATTAATCTGTGCTGATAATGTGCGTCAGGCCCCACCAGAAAGGCCTTTAATGAGTTTCAAAGGTGGATTGTTGTCATAAACTAGGTTAGATCGGGGTTTTTCCCCTCTCTTTATTCCTCTCTCATTCTTTGGCCTTCTCTTTGGCAATATATTGAGTTTCTTTCATCTTGCTGGTGAATGACCCAGGGGGCTTGGATTCCTCTGGATGTAGGACACTTACACATGTGATAGCATTAGCTTACTAGTGTAAAGGCTATGGCGTATCATGGCGGCGCAGCAACTCTCAAATTAGATGAATTTTCCTGTAGTTTATCAGAAAATCATAAATTGCTCGTAAGCTAGTAATCGGGCATATCAACACAATTAGGGCTGGGTAAAAATATTGCTTCTCTGATTAATTGCGATCTTGGTATCAATTCTTAAAATTAAAAAAACATTCTTATACTCAGCAGCAGCACATCTGTTACGACAGCTCCATGGCAAAATATGTCACATTTTCCCCGAGTCCAAATTGCGTTATAACATACAGAGTAAACAGTGTAGTTCGATTCATGAACAAACGACTCTCATGAACCAGTTCTTTTTAGTGAATCAAAAAAACAAAACAAAAAAAAAACGTATAGTGCAACCAGTGAACCAAAGGACAATGTATAATCATTTTAACATTATTATAATAACAGTTTTACATAAAATGCAATTTTAAATTTCAGATGTTGGTTATGTTTATTATATCTGATAGATAAATAAATAGCAGTTGAACTGGATAGTTTGGACCCTGTTGTTAATTTTTAAAATACTATTAAAATCTAGTAGTAATTATATATTATAGTTAATATTGAATTTAAATATATGTTATTTTCTAGAAGAGCCATTGTATAGTTTACAGCAGTACCCCAGAGAGGATTTGTTTCATATTTCAACATTATAACTGAAATAAGACTGAATGAAAATCACTTAAAATCAAATAAAAAATGAATCAAAACAAACAGAAAACTTAATTGAATCAAAGCAAAAGCTTGTGAATCAGAATCAAATATAATCGCAAAAATGTGTATGCGTACCTATTCATAAATCCGTCCAACTTTTAGAGAAATAAATATTTTAAGTGGTTGTTTTTGTTTTGCTGCTGTGCAAAAAACATTACAAATCTTGTGTGTGGCAATCCTTCTATGACTAGCACTTACCAACATCTACCTTTCAGAAAATCATGTAGTTGACATATTAACATATTAAACTCTAACATATTTATTCTTGAACCAAGCAGATAACTTAAAAAATTTGTTCTCCCAACATACTTTATTCACTCTTTTAGTAGGTCATTTGACAGAGGTCAGTTTTCATATGTGACGTCTGTCCCTGAATGCCGTCAGCCATCCCTACGGTCAGTTCTACTTGAGCGGGCCAGCAAGAAGTGTTCCTCAAAACTTAATGTAGCATACGAAAAACAACCAAGATGACCTTAATTGATAATTTACTGTAAGTTCTTTCTGATCGCCACCAATGCCATGGAATAAAGAACCCCAATATAACTGGAGCACTTAGAAGTTTCAAGGCAAATTCTTTCATCCATATTGGATTGGAGCCAGGCTGACCGGGGCTGGTGAGGATCTGGGGTGGGAGCTGGCAGAGCTCCAAACCAAGGTGTCCGTCAGACCCTGAGCTCAGTCTATAAAGCATCACCTAGAGTGTAGCGTGGACCTTCCATGCCCTCCACCAGTGGCGCCCCGTGTGGAGTCAGCCCTGCGCTGGAGGTTAGCGCCATACATCATCGATGGAAAAAGTTTCATGAAGGTGAAGAAAAAAAGCTGGCAAGGTGTCTGGCAGGCTGAACAATGATTTTAATTTCCCTGGCATCATAAATTACCGCCCTATGTCTGCTCTTATTACAGACATAAAGTAGAAAAGGGTAGAGCCAGATTAATAATGCAGCAGAGGATTACAGACCCTCAAATCCCACCTGCCACTCCATGCGGCGGGAACGGCCCAGCGCTGTCCGCTTTGTTGCCGCCTCGACAGGCAACTCAATCACATGTCCGTATTCATTTGTCCGAATTAATTGCACACGTCAACAAAACTCAACCGTTTGAGTGGCCTGTGATGATTTCTTCTGTCACTCGTGGTTTCTTCTTCTGCTTAGTAATAAAATACCTTTTTCGGGGTTACATTGAAGAAAGCACCCAACCCATATGCTGTTGACTATCCAAGTTGGAAATTGAATGCAAAAGATATCGCTATTTCTGAATAACTTTGTTTTGCATGAGCAAGCAATACTAAAATGAAAAAATGTCGTTTCCATTTGAAGCGTGCAAAATGTGTAAAAAAAAATAGATTAAAATATTTCTATTTAATAATCAGTATACTCTCATACGTGAATTAATGTGTACACAGATTTTTTCAGTGATTTAAAACAGTGGCATACTATTTTATGCAATATTTACCTAGACAAATAAGCTTCTTGCTTGTAATATCCGTCATGGTGTCATTCAGCATATGATCTGTTTAGCCAACACAAAACCACATTTGCAGAGAAGTATATAAAACTCAAATGAGTTTGAACGCATGCATCGTTATCTGGTTATCTCGCGGATTGGTTCAGAGGCCACTGACGTGGTTTATGAAGGCGATTTATGAATGCTTATGATGATCTAAAAAGCCAACGCTGGCCTTGGTTGCAAGTGAAACGGAATCATTAGCACTATTTCAGTGTTTTATGCACCCTGACAGAAGAAACTTATGCACTTATGCAGTGTTTCCCACAGACTTGCATTCTATGTGTGGCGGCACTTCCCCTGGGGGAAATATATATGTATATAATGTAAATATAAAACAGCAGACGGGCTTATTGAAAGTACAAATTAATTCTCCGCCAGCAGGAGGCGCTTTTGGAGCAGCGGAAATAGCGGTTTCCCCGGTAACGGCTGTAATGCGCTCATGAAGCTACTTTATCAGGCATTATAGGAAAGATTAACTCTTTCCCCGCCATTGACGAGTTATCTCGTCTTTTAGAAGACAACGCTTCCCCGACAAAGACGAGTTTTTACGGCTTTTCGTGTTTTCACTGTTATACACTAGGGGGCGCTATTACACATCTTCTGAATGAGTACAAAACCTCCCGAACAAAAATACATGGGAACAGGACGGAGAAACGAGCGATCTCTTATGTAAACAGATGCATATGAAAAATAATGCGATCATCAGCAATGGCAGCATATAAATGAAAACTGCATAATGTTACGGAGTAAAATGTTGATCCAGGAAGTGGTATATGTCTGTGCAAGCTTTGGAGGTATTGATAGAAGCGATTTACTGGATTTATGCTTTGATAATCATACTGAATATTATCCAGATGTAGTTTGATAAAAATGTGATTTTCTCACCTTTTTGCTCAAAATTATGCATTTTTATGAAACCTACCTATATTCAAGTGTTGATAAAAAAAAGAATGCTTTAAGCTAGAATAAAACAACGGATTGTTTTGTTTAAAAGTAGAGGCTCTGATCTTTATTTTGGTGTATTGCATATTCAAATATTCATACAGAAAAATATACTGGAGGCCATCAAATTTTAGTGAAAATCATCAAAATCGCTGGCGGTGGCTGGCAACTTTTTTCAAAAATGCTGGCGGGGAAAGAGTTAAAACCCTCTGGTGTGTAAAAAAGTAAATATCATGTCCTCCTCTTTTTTTTATACTAATAAAAGTTATAGGAGCATTAAATAGTTAATAAAGAAACTTAATTCTAATGCTCATT